>NW_007250517.1:172999-174251 GCF_000164805.1 Carlito syrichta
TTTTGCTGCAGGACTTCTCAGGGCCTTTCAAATGAGGGTTTATACTTCTGGAGGGAATAAATGGCTAGTGAGCACTAGGAATCTCCAGAGGCAGAAAGGTATTCAGAGATTTGTAAGTTTTTTTGACCATAAAACCCTTCTATCACAGGGCATCTTGCTGCACTAGACAAATCTTTCTGACAGTAAAATATGATTACCAGAGCACTATTCTTTTTCCTGAGGACAAAACACATAGCCACACCTTTCTGTTGAACAGCACGTCACTCTTGACCAAGTGCATTCATACTACTCTCATTCAGCTCTCAAAGCCACCCTGTGGAGGTAGGTTTGTATTCTCTGCTTTTTATATATATATATTTTTTTTATTTTAAAGATATAGGGTACAATTCAGGGTTAGGTATACAAATGGTCACTGTACATGTAAGGTTTGGGCCTCACTTTGGCCCCCAATTTACCTGGTTTGAGATCAAGTACCCTTATTGATCAAGTGTGCCCCTTCCCCGGGGCAGTTTCCCACTACTGCCAATCCCTTTCTTGTAGTTTTTTTGTTTTTGTTTTTGTTTTTTTTTTGAGTTGGAGTCTCACTCTGTCACCCAGACTGGAGTGCAGTGGAATTCCAGCACTTTGGGAGGCTGAAGTGAGTGGATTTGCCTAAGCCCGCGGGTCCGAGACCCACCCGGGCAACTTGGCAAGCCCTCATCTCTACAATAAATCAAAAATTAGCTGGGCATGGTAACACGTGCCTGCAGTTCCAGCTACTTGGAAGGTCGAGGCTGAGGTGGCTGGGAGCGGCCACTGCACTCAGTCTGGGTAACAGAGTGGGACTCCAACTCAAAAGAAAAAAAAAGAAAGAAAGAAATCTCTTTCTACCAGTTCCCTGCCCCTTGATTTATTGGTATTAAAGGATAGCAGCTGAGCATTACTCAAACCATTACACTACTTTATTAATAAATTACAGACATTTTAGTGTTTAAAAAACAATGATTATTTCAACTCTATCTTTTTAGAAATAATAAATCTCAGACAGAAGCTGGGCTCGGTGGCTCAGCCTGTAATCCCGCGCCTTTGGGAGGCTGAGGTGAGTGGATTGCTTGAGCCCGTGGGTTTGAGACCTCATCTCTACAGTAAAATAAAAAAAAATTAGCTGGGCGTGGTAGCATGTGCCTGTAATTCTGGCTACTCGGAAGGCTGAGGTGGAAAGATCACCGGAGCCCAGCAGGTCGAGGCTGCGGTGGTCGGGAGCGGCCACTGC
>NW_007250517.1:174271-198794 GCF_000164805.1 Carlito syrichta
CCACTCACCTCAGCCTCCCAAAGCGCGGGATTACAGGCTGAGCCACCGAGCCTGGCTCTTGTAGTATTATGATACTTGTTCAGGGTTCATTTATGAGTGAGAACATGTGGTACTTGGTTCTTTGTTTCTGTGATAGATCACTGAGTATTATAGACTCTCACTGAGGATTACAAACTCTAAATCCACCCAAGTTGCTGTGAAGTTCACAATTTTGTCCTTCTTTATGGCTGCATAATATTCCATCATGTATATGTACATTTTTAAAATCCAGACTACTTTTGATGGGCAACATGGTTGGTTTCATGTTTTTGCTATTGTGAATAGTGCTATAATAAACGTGTGTGCAGGTATCTTTTTTAAAGAAGAATTTGAGTTCCTCCGGGTGTATTCCCAGAAGGGGGATTGTGGGGTCATATGGGAGGGGACTTTGTCTTCTCATTCATAGACCAGGCTTAGGTACATTGAGTGACATGCCCAATGCCCAGTGTCACCCCACTGGTTAGGTCCAGACCTGGAACTAAAGCCAGGGACAACCAGGTCACCAACTCCAAAATTGTCTTAAGTTTTATGATCCTGACTGCTCCCATATGTAAACACCTGGTCTTTAACAATATCATTAATTTAATAATAGGGAGGCCACTGCTTCGATCCTCAAAGCCTTCATCTGCTAGCTAAGAAGCCTGTGCTTCAGAACTAGGCTACCAGCCTGATTATCCTTAATAAGCCAAGGATGCCTACCCTGAGTCAGACCCAAAGTCTACCCACAGTGGAAGCACGTGACTGTCCTCAGAGAGGTCAGCTCTACAGGTTGGAGGCAGGCCCAAGCCTCTCTGCTTCTCCTTCATAGTCAATGATGGATCTCACATTCAAGAAGGTGTCTACAACTTTTAAAATATCCCTATTCTTTTTTTTTTTTTTTTTGAGTCTCACTCTGTCCCCTAGACTGGAGTGCAGTGGCCACTCCCGGCCACCGCAGCCTCGACCTGCTGGGCTCCGGCGATCCTTCCGCCTCAGACTTCTGAGTACCCGGAATTACAGGCATGCGCTACCATGCCCGGCTGATTCTTTGATTTATTGTAGAAACGAGGTCTCGCTGCCCAGGCGGGTCTCGAACTCGCGGGCTCAGGCAATCCACTCACCTCAGACTCCCAAAGGCGTGGGATTACAGGCTGAGCCACCGAGCCCTGCCAATATCCCTATTCTTTTAATCTTGTGTCATCCCTTGTAATAATGATATCTTTATGTTAATTTTTCCTGCTGCAAAATCTTTTATTCATCTTTTTTATGTTGATTGAAAATCAGGCTGTGGGGAAAAATACATTTCTCCAAGAGGGAGGCAGACAAATCAAGACTACCTTCTAACGTGAGCACGAGATTCTTCTTTTTATAGAATTAAATATATTATGCTCCTAAGTCTGAAGATTACAGCATGTGGCCTTGACTTCTTAAAGTCTGATATTAGTTAGTACTTTTTTCAATTCCTGGACAATGTTGAGGACATTAGAAAATGTTAACTCCTTCCTTTCTGTGCACTGTTGTGTATTTTAATTCTACATATATATATTTTAATCCTCTCAAAATATGGTGGATATGTCCTACAGTCAATATTAATTTAGATTTTCCCATGTTTATCCTTTAATAAGCTCTTCATTCCTTTGTGTCTTTCCTTACTTCCATCTGGAATCCTCTTCCTTCTACCTGAAAAACTGTTTAGCTTTTCCCTTTAGTGCCTATCATCTACCTATGAATTACCTCCATTTTTTTTTTTGACTGAAAATGTCTTTTTCTTTTGCTTTCACTTTTGAGTCATATTTTTTCTGGGCATAAAATTTTAGGTTTGTAGGGTTTCTTGCTTTGTTTTGTTTCTGCCTTTTAAAGATGTCATTTTATTGTTCTTTGACTTCCATTATTTTATTGAAAAATTAGCTGTCTGAATACTGTCTCTGCACATTTGGTTTTGTTTTACACTAGCTGCTTTTACAATTTTGTTTTGTTTTGTTTTTCAGCTGTTTTATGATGATGTGCCTAGCTATGTGTGGGTATTTCCTGCTTGGGGTTTATAGTCTTCTCAAACCTGTGGCTTTGGGTCTTTTGTCAGTTTTAAATCGTCAGTCATTTTCTCTTCAAATATTGTTTACGCTACGTTGTCTCTCTTTCCTCCCAGGATTCTTTTTTTTTTTTTTTTTTTTTTGAGTTGGAGTCTTACTCTGTCAGCCAGGCTGAAGTGCAGTGGCACACTCACGGCCACCACAGCCTTGATCTGCTGGACTCAAGGGTTCCTTCTGCCTCAGCCTTCCAAGTAGCTGGAACCACAGGCATATGCCAACACTCCTGACTAATTTTTTAATTTATTATAGAGACAAGGTCTAGCCAAGTAATCCAGGCTGGTCTCAAACCCTGGAACCAGGCAATCCTCTCAACTCCGCCTCCCAAAGTGCTGGAATTATAGGTGTGACCCACCATGCCCAGCTCCTCCCAGGATTCTAATTACACCAATGTTTACACTAGGCCCCATATATCTCTTAGGCTCTTTTCTGTTTCCTTAATTTTCTTTTTTTTTTTTGAGTTGGAGTCTCACTCTGTCACCCAGACTGGAGTGCAGTGGCCGCTCCCGGCCACTGCAGCCCTCAACCTGCTGGGCTCCGGCGATCCTTCCGCCTCAGCCTTCCAAGTAGCTGGAACTACAGCCGTGTGCTACCACACCCAACTAATTTTTTTGATTTATTGCAGAGATGAGGTCTCGCCAAGTTGCCCAGGTGGGTCTCGAACCCGCGGGCTCAGGCAATCCACTCACCTCAGCATCCCAAAGCGCCGAATTACAGGCTAAGCCACAGAGCCTGGCTTGCTTCCTTAATTTTTATCTTAAAATATTTGTAATGAAGTCAGAATATGCTCTTCTGACCTATGTACAAATTTGTAACAATTCTCCTTAGTTGTATCTAATCTACCTTTAAGCCCTCTTACCAAGTTCTTAAATTTAGTCCTATAATTTTCCTAGAATTTGATTCTCCTTAAAACATATTTTTAAATTATAATATTTTTTCTCCCAGTTTTAAGTTATTTAGTCCTATCTTCTAGTGTGCCTGGTAATTTTTTAAAATGTAATGTTCACAGACTGTGTGTGAAAAATGTATTGATCATTGGAGGTTCTAGAAGATATCTTCCTCCAGAGTGAATTTGTCATTGTTTCTGGCAAGTATTTAACTAGGAAAATATCTCCTTCATCTCATCTGTATTTGAAACAAGTGCTATCTGAGTTTCAGTCTCTGTGAGTGCTAGTCCATTTCCAGGCTAGCTTTACTACCAGAGTGCAGCGTTTCTAGGTTCCCAGTTGAAAGACTAGGATGTTACCAGGACCTCTGCCCCTTGACAATCCTTGAATGCCGATGTTTGTCTCCCCAGCCCTGTAAGACTGCCAAAGTGTACTGCTCAGCTGCTCAGCATTTCTGTCCTGCTTCAGAATCAGACCATGTCTCATGGGGAAAGTAGTACAGTTGTCAAGCTGTGCCACCTCTCTGTGTCTCCCTTTTCTCTGGCTCCTTAGCCTCTGTCTTAGTAGCTCTCAGGTACTTTTATTTTATTTTTGAGTTGAAGTCTTACTCTGCCACCCAGGCTGGAGTGCAGTGGCACGGTCATGGCTCACCACAGACTCAATCTCCTGGGCTCAGGCAATCCTTTCACCTCAGCTTCCTGAGTAGCTGAGTGCACCACCATGCCCGGCAATTTTTTTTTTTTTAGAGAGACAAAGTCTTGCTATGTTGCCCAGGCTGGCCTTGAATTCATAGACTCAAGCAATTCTCTCACCTTGGCCTCTCAAAGTGCTAGGATCACAGAGGTGAGCCACCATGCCTGGCCAAAATGTAGGGATTTTTAGTAGCTCCCATAGGGAACACTGTGATGATACAAGCTAGTTCATCACGGCAAGAAGCAGCAGTCTCTCCCAAGGAGTTAACTTGTATTATTCTGTTTTACGATTCTTTATTCCTGCCTTTTGGTAACTTTTGCTTTAAAATTAAGCCCTGGAGCAGCACAGTGTTTTACACCTGTAATCCCAGCACTTTGGGAGGTGGAGGTAAGAGGATTGTCTGAGTCCAGGGGTTCAAGACCAGCCTGGGCAACTTGGCAAGACCTCATCTCTACAATAAATCAAAAAAAAAATTATCTGGTCATCGTGGCACATACCTATAATCCCAGCACTTTGGGAGATAGAGGCAAGAGGATTGTCTGAGTCCAGGGGTTCAAGAACAGCCTGGGCAACTTAGTGAGACCTCATCTCTACAATAAATCAAAAAAATTAGCCGAGTGTGGTGGTGCACACCTGTGGTTCCAGCAACTTGGAAGGCTGAGGCAGAAGGATCCTGAGCCCAGCAGGTCGAGACTGCGGTGGCCATGAACATGCCATTGCACTCCAGCCTGGGTGTCAGAATGAGACTAATTGAAAAAAAAAAATTAAGCCCCAAGCTGCCAAAATGAAAAATCTCAGGACAACCAAAAAAAAAATTTGATGCCTTAAATATTGAGCATTATTTTTCAAGCAATATTTTATATCCATAATAATAATTATTGTGTGCTTATTCTGGGCCAGGCAATGTTCTTACACTTTACATGCATTAATTCATTTAACAGGATGCCATGAGAATCTAGTGCTGTTCATACTAATCAGTCACAGAATTTGCCCAAGGGTAGGTCATGGGTGAAAGATGACATATAATTCAACAAACAAATAATGCCCAACTAAAAAAGTTTAGACATTATCAGGGTTCTCAGATTACAGTGAGCGCACAGGCAAAGGGGTAATCTCCAAGCCTCAAACTATTTCCCCACGAGTCTTTTTCCAAAATTGGTGGACAGTGTAAGTCTAACAGTGAACATACTTTCCTTCTGCTGTGTGCTGTCTAGTAGAGGTGAGAAAATGTCTAAATTAAGTAGCAGGGAAGAAGCAATCAGAGAATGAAGAGAAGGAGGAGAAAAGCGAGCAACCAAGAGCCTGTGTCAACTGTCCCTGCATCCTAGCGATCAGCTTTTTTTGCATTCAGCAGACATCACATAATTGCAGGTTTGGGCCACTGAAATGAGTTGAGTGACAGATAAGAGATGAGAATGGAATGGGAGTGATGTGGTATCAGTGGCCCAAGACCCTGCCAAAGAGAAGTAAAGATAAGATTTAGGTTATTTGCCCAGAAAAGCAGAAATACATGCCAAACCCCAGGCATGGAGCATAAAACATGAACTCCCCCTCCAACTTCCGCTCGCAGCCAGACACTCTCCAGGGCCTGATACTTCTCATTCTCTGGCCCAGCCAGTCTAGGTAATAACAAGCATGTGCCTCACTCTTGCTATTGGACAGAATTCTATTGAGCTTCCTCTGCACACCAGAGAATTTTGTGTCCACCAGTGGAAGCAGCATGGAGTGGTTGGTTGAAGAACAGACTCTAGCATAAGTCCATCTTGGTTCAAATCTTGGTCTTGACACCTGGATGACCTTGGGTAAATCATTTAACCTTTCTGAGTCTCAATTTTCTCATTGTGAAATGGGGATGCTGATGATAATAGCTTTTAAGATGACAAGAGGCAATGCTAGTGAAATACTTGACAAAAATATAAGCAAAATAAATGTTGACTACGGGTATCGTCTGCTTAACTGAGGGTTCTGGAGTGTGTATGAAGGTCTTGCGTAGTTCTTACCTATGGGTTTCTACGTTTAAGAAGCAGCCTCAGGAGTGTTCCTGGGGAGAAAGGAAGGGGTAAGGGCCAGTCCTGGACTTCATGGCTTCATGGGTGGGCATCTTCAACCCTACAGGAATGGCACTCCTAAGGCTGGTATGTAGACCACTGGAAACAAACTTGCAAGTTTATGAATAGGAGAGGTGATTCTTCACTCGTCCTGTTTTCCCTTCTCCCTGAGAAGAAGCTCGTTCTGTTTCATGGACATCTCAGGTCTCAACCTCCCCCCACCCACCTACCCATTCCAGAAGCACTGAGGCTGGGTGGCCCTAGGTTGGTTACAAAGTAGACAATGCCTCCCCATGCATGAGGTCAGAAGTATTCCTCCATGGAGCTCAGGGGCCTCCTGGTCATCAAAACCTTACTCAGTAAAGTATTAAATGTCAATTATTTAGCTCGTCGTGCATTTGCCTTTTATGCCTTCCCTCCACTCTGTGGACCCATGAAAGCCAAGAGGAGAGATCTTGCAGAAGGCAACATATAAGTCAAAAGAACCCACTTCCAGTTCTCGTTAGCTGTGTGGCTTTGGATGATTAATTTTCCCTCTGATGTCCTCATAACTCCTCGTAAAGGGTCTTTAGAGTCCCCTCAAACTGTAACTATGACAGTGGCTTGAGTTATAGGTGCTGAGGCAGGCCCAGAAATGACCACCTGGCACATACAGTCAGCACAGACCTGACCTGACGCAGAGAGCTCTGAACACCTGCCCAGTGAACCTCACTCCCAGCCCCCAGGTGAGGCCCCTTAACCCCACCTTCAGGGCAGGGCCTCACCGGAGCCAGGCTCTGAGGGTGGTGGCATCTCAGCCTCCATGCCAGCCTCACTGTGAAGCTCCCTGCCCCTTCCCATGTCTGGTCTAGAAGACTTACGATGTTATTCAAAGAAGGAAGGATGATGGAACGGAGTGTCTGCCTCTCCTTTCCCAACTGACATAGTCTAATTGGCTCTGGGCCAAGCAGTTTTGCTCCCCACAGCCTCCCATATGGAAAAATGCTCCAGGCCCCAGCCCTCCCACCTGGAACACGGCATCCACTTCCAAACACCCTGGTCACTTGTGGTTGGGAAGGAGACAGCCCTGTGAGGCGCTGGAGTCTAATTAAGCACCAAGGAAACCAGCCAGAGGTTTCCATTTTAGCTCTGAAAATAGTGAGGGCCCAGGATTCCTCCCTCTGGCCTAACCTGTGAGTTGTCTCCCTCTCCCTGCTCAGCCGGGAGGAGGAAAAAGGGTTCATGGGGCGGCCGCAGTGGGAGGCCTGGGCTCTGGAGAAGCAAGTGGGAGAAACAGGTCCCTGCCTCACATCCAGATCCCTGACTCTAGAATGCACTGACATCCAAGAGTTCTGAGTTCTGCCAAGTACAACTCCTGAGCTCTATATGGCTAAGCTCTGGGCTGGCGGCGGTGGCTCACACCCGTAATCACAGCACCTGGGGAGGCTGAGGCGGGAGGACTGCTTGAGGCCAGGAGTTCGAGACCAGCCTGGGCAACAATGAGGCCGCCCCCCCCATCTAAAAAAATGTTTAAAAATCAACCAGGCATGGTGGCACATGCCTATAGTCCTAGACTCTCAGGAAGCTGAGCCTGGAGGATCACTGAACCCAAAAGTTTGAGGTCCACTGAGACCCTGTCTCCAAAAAAAATTTTTAAACGCTCAGTTCTGGCCAAAGTTGAGATAATTCTCTGGGAAGATAATAGAATATGCATCAGGTGAGGCCCTGCCCTCACCTGGGAGATGGGGGTGAAGTTCACTTGGCAGGTGTTCAGAGCTGTCTGGGTCAGGTCAGGTATGCGCTGACTGTATTCGCCAGTGGGTTATTTCTAGGTCTGCCCCAGAGCCTCCAACTCAAACCACTGTCATAGATAGTCTTTAGGGCTTGAAGTTTTTAGATGATGTCATACAAATCAATCCTCTTGGACAATGAGGATGAGGAAAAACATCAAGAAATGGCTATGTGGGTATAAGAGCTTCTGTGGGTCCACCGAGCGTCTCACTGGCCAGGTTCGATGTAAGACAGACTCCTGGTCATCTTCCTGCCCACCTCTCCATCTGGCTGGACAGAAGTTGGCCTGTTGAGGAAGGCAAGCCCAACTAAACACACAAATCTAGGTGTTGGGAGAGGGTGTGTGATCCGGGAATGGAAGGAGTCATCAATTTTGCCAGTCGGGCTGCTCGCCGGTCACTCACCCTATCCTGGCCCTTTTCACACTGTCACCATGACTGTCCACCTCCCCATTAGACTATGAGCCCCATGGGCTGAGGCTCTGAGTTCTCCCCTCTTCCTGGACTCCCCAGCGCATGCTTAGCACCTGGCTGAAATGTTCTGGGTTCCCTGCAACCTCCCCTTTGAAACAGCCAGTCCTGAATTGGCTTCTTGTCACAACACTGTCACCTGCAGCATCAAAGCAGAGGGCATGGAGCCGAGCTCCAGGGCAAGCTCAAGGCATTCCCCAACGAGCTTAGCCAGGCTGTCTTCTGCTGGCATGAGCTGACCCAGTGGAGTCACAGATCTGAGATGAGGGCCTCAGCACCTAAGATGGTTGTGAAGACAGATGTCTGAGCACCAGAGACTAAATCAGTCCCCCCTGCTGCTGGGGAATGTCTGGAATCAAAAGGAAGGAGAAACGCACAGGAAATTAGCCCAAAGGACATGAGGGAGGGCTCTTACCTGCACTCTTCAAGGTGGGCAGGCCCCTCCAGGTCATTCTCCGAGAGGCCTTCGGATTTCCCTCCTTTGTTCAGATTCATTCAATCACAGTAGGCACAGTGTGGGCACAGCCAGCTACCCAGGGTTGTATTAGGGAAGGTACTGAGGGCTGAGAGGGTCAGGGCAGAAGGTATCATGGTTGCCTGGAGTCACGAAAGGCTTTGCACAGGGGTGGAGGTGACGTGGGTCTTGTCGAGGTGGAACTGTCCCTCCCTCTCTTCCAGCCCAGTGTGTCTCCCCACTTTGGGTGCCCTCAGAGACACCTCTCACTCTCAGAATGGCCCTGGCACCCTGTGTCCCTGCTTCCCTGCTCTCAGGGAGCAGTTGGTCCTAACACAGCCCCTTTCCCCCTCGCAAAGTCTGAGGCCAGAACATAAGCGGCGTGGGACAGTAACCATAATGTGAAGAAGAAGGGGCACATGGACAGGCCGAGAACAGCCTACTTGGCCCTCAGCCCTACCCTGTGGGCTGCTGTCCCCACCCCGGCCATGCTTGTGGAGACACAGCTCAGTGTGGCCAAACCACAAGGCCCCCTTTGGAAGTCCCCTGTTTTCTAACCACCTTGGCCCAATATCAATAACAACATGGCCTCCCCCAAGAAGCGGCCAGAAACCTCTGCGGGAGCCACCAGCATCAGGGTTCAAAACCCAAGCTCAGACACTAGGAACTCCCTTCTGGAGTGTAAAACCGAGTTCAGAAGTGAGAAAAACAAGGTTTGCAGCCCAAGTCTCCTCCACGGGAGACAGCGTGCCTCCTCACAGCTGCGAGGCCTCCTTCCCCAGGCTGGCCCCTCACTAGGAACTAATGATCCCCAGTCCTGCCAGCTTCCAGGCCTTGGGTTAACCCCTTGCCTTCCTCCACCGCTGCCAGGGAAAAAGCAGGCCTCAAAAATCCTGTGCAGGGCCGGGAGGCAGAGAGCACCCTGCACACATGGTTCATGATGTGCCCATTACAGTTTCTCTCGGCAATCCAGGTCAAAACTAAACCTGGCCGCGTGTGGAGAGACTCCTGTGCTCCCTGCTTGCATCAGGAACTCTTTGTCATCTCGCACCTTTGCAACAGGGATTGCTTCACCCATCCCATAAGTAAGAACCTTGGGGCAGTGCAGCCAGCGGGCAGATGCCCGATGAGAGCTCGACTCTGTTCTCTTGCTACCTACTCCATCACTTACTTTGAGCAAAATTGGATTCCAAAGCATGCAAGTTAGAGAGATGCTTACCACCCTTGCACCATCCATGTCTAGACATTTTAACCCTTGAAAATCAGAAGACACTGAGTTGAGAATGGGAAGAGTCAGAGTTTCCCCCTAGCCAAAGAGGCTGGTTGACTTGGAACAAGAATTGCTTGCTGTGAGATTTGACAACTTTCTTTCTTTCTTTCTTTCTTTCTTTCTTTCTTTCTTTCTTTCTTTCTTTCTTTCTTTCTTTCTTTCTTTCTTTCTTTTTCACATTTAGGATTGGGTCTACAAGTGGTCATTGTACAGGTAAAGTCTGGGCTTCCCTTTGGTCCCCACTTTGACTGGTTTGAGCTCAGGTACCCTTATTGATATTATGTGTCCCCCCTGCCACCTCGGCAGCGTCCCACCACGGCCAATTCCGTTCTTATAGTATTATGGTAAATGTTCAGAGTCTACTTATGAGTGAGAACATGTGGTACTCGCTTCTTTGTTTCTGTGATAGATCACTGAGTATGATAGACTCTAAATCCATCCAAGTTGCTGTGAAGTCCATATGTTTGTCCTTCTTAATGGCTGCATAATATTCCATTGTGTATATGTACCATATTTTTTTATCCAGTTGTTTCAGTGGGCAGCACAGTTGGTTCCATGTTTTTGCTATTGTGAATAATGCTGCAATAAACATGCGTGTGCAGGTATCTTTTGTGTACAATGATTTAAGTTCCTCCGAGTATATTCCTAGTAGGGGGATTGCTGGGTCATATGGGCAGCCTTATTTCAAAATTGTGCAAACAAAATGATCTGCCTGTCTTCCTTCTTGGGGTTGTTGGAAGATCAAATAGATCCGGCGGATCAAAAGCATTACAAACAGTAGGGGGCTGTGCAGAAGGACACTCTAAGATGACACTCTAAGACTCCCCTGTGGGACACACCACACAGTAAGGCAAAGGGACTGACCAGATGGTTTCAGAGGGAGTTTAGGGCCGGATGTCCCAAGAGCCCTTGGTATATTTGTGAGAAACAGGCTCTGAGGCATCCTGTAGAACCCTGTGGTTTGTGTGATTTTGGGAAGGCCAGAAGGCTTATCGTAACGATGAACAGATATCCTCCAAGGCTGGCCCTGGATGGTGCAACAGGACCACGTATGAGACATTTTCTTGACCCACCGCCCATCCCCCTCTTATCGCACTGGCACTATGTGAGATTGTTTTTTACCCTCCCCTGGAAGGGAAGCAGTTCGTTAAGTTTAGATCATTGGATTTATCGCCCGAACCCAGAAACAACCAGATGCCCCTGGGTTGGGGAATGGGTAAATAACCATGGTACATTTATCTGGTAGAATAGCAGCAATAAACAGGAATGAGACACCGTTACACGCAGCGACATGAATGAGTCTCCAGTGCTTTACGCTAGTACAAAAAGCCAGATTCAAAAGACTACCCACCATAGGATGCCACATACATGGCATCCTGGAAGGCAAAACTGCAGGGACGAAGAAAAGATCAGTGGTTCCTAGAGGGTGAGTGTGCGGGAAGGGAGTGACCAGAAATGGGTAGCACAGAGGAATCTGGGGGCAACAGAACTGTCCTGTATCTCCTGTATCTCGATTGGGGTGGTGGTTGCATAACACCATGTTTTTGTTTGTTTGTTTTGTCGAGTTGGAGTCTCACTCTGTTGCCTAGGCCAGAGCACAATAGCATGCTCACAACCACCACAGCCTCGACCTGCTGAGTTAAGGTGATCCTTCTGTCTCAGCCTTCCAAGTAACTAGACTAAAGGCATGTGCCACCATGCCTGAAAAAAAATTTTTGTTTATTATAGAGATGAGAACTTGCCATGTTGCCCAAGCTGGCCTCAAACTCCCGGGCTCAAGCAATCCTCTCGTCTTGGCCTCCCGAAGTGCTGGGATTACAGGCATGAACTACTGTGCCTGGTCTATACATTTGTTAAAATTCACGACACTGTATACCAAAAGGAGTAGATTTTACTGTATGTAAATTACAACAAAGTTTTAAAAATTAAAAGATAAACTATGCTGAGAAATTTTTTTAAATGGGTCCATGAGGGCCAGGCATACTGGCTCATGCCTTTGGGAGGCAGAGGTGAGAGGATTGCCCGAGCCCAGGGGTTTGAGACCAGTCTGGGCAACTTGGAGAGACCTCGCCTCTACAACAGATCAAAAATTAGCTGGGTGTGGTGGCAGGTGCCTGTAGTTCCAGCTACTTGGAAGGCTGAGGCAGAAGGATCGCCTGAGCCCAGCAGGTCGAGGCTGCAGTGGCCGTGAGCATGCCACTGCACTCCAGCCTGGACGACAGCGTGAGACTCTGACTCAAAAAAAAAAGAATCAATGAGAAGGTAGAGCACTTTAGCAAGAAGTCCAACAGTATAGCATACTATAGTGTAGGGAAGCATGACACTGTGCGTGGAGTGAAGTGTGGTGTAGTGTGTAATGTAGTGTCATGCATAGTGTAGTATAGTGTAGTGTACACAGTAGTAGAATGCATAGAGTGTGTAATGCATAATATAGCATATGCAGTTGTGTAGTGTAGGGTATAGAGTGGATACTGTGTAGTAGATACAGTCGTGTAGTATACTGTAGTGTAGTGCCATGTCATGTAGTGTCATGTGAGTGTTGCATAGTGTAGAGTGGTGTGCAGCACTATGGAACTTGACTGTTGGCCCTCTCACCACAACTGGCACCCAGTCCCCGGGGAAGGCACTCGGTGTCCAGGGCCTTGACCCTAGATGATCGATTCCCTGGATCTGGGGACAGCCCCAGAGTCTGCATCTTAAGCTCTCCAGGTTGTCTTGGTCCAGGAGGCTCATAACCTGCGTTTTGAGGCCCACTCTCAGGCCTTTCTTCATTATTTTGGGATTTTATTCTTCCACCCACAGGCTCCTTTTATTCCTTGGTGTTTCCATGGGGACCACTAGTCAGACTCTGGTGCTTTGTGGTAATCTCAGAGGGGAGACATCCAGGTACGTGCTGAGGGTGCTCCCAGGTGTTGCCTGAATTCTAGGGTAGTGGTCTTGGCAGGCTTGGCGGTCTGTTCTTCCACAGCCCACTCCCTGAGCATCTTTCTCCATCAACCTGGCATCTTGGAACTGACCTAGCTTCTTCGAAAGTGTTAGCTTTGCTCTTGGGGAGATTATTAAAATAAAATTTTGTCTCTCTAAAATGTTTGAGTTTTCTCACAGAAAAGAATCCTAGCTAAAGGCACGATACTCTGGGGTGCCTACGATCCTGAGCACTAGAACCACTCAGAGAGAAGGCAGGACACATACCTGGGTTCAAATTTCAGTTCTGGCACTTACCACCTGCATGATTCTGGACAAGTCATTTCAATTCTTAGAATCTCAAATTCTCACATTCAAAGTTCTCAAGCTTAAGATGGGACTGATAATGATACTTTGCAGACACTATGGGACTTGAGAGATGCAAGCTGAGATCCTGATGGCTGAACTTTCAGAAGATCCAGCAAAAACAAAACCATATATACATCTATTATATATACACATACAACTATGCAGACAAATATGGCAGAATGTGGAGGACTGTGGAGTCTCGGTGATGGGTAGATGGCTAATCACTCTTCCAACTTTTCTTTGTGTCTGAAAATGTTCACAATATCAGGATAAAGAGATGATGACTACATGGTCATTGGCACAGTGTCTGTCCCCTGATGGATCTCAGGTGACCAGGAGCAGGGGAGTTGAGGATGGCAGGCAGGGCAAGGACTAGAAGAGGACAGGGAGGGAGTGGGAAGGAGAAGAAAGGGCTGCAGCCTGGCTCAGTCTGGAGGACCCTGCGAGACGAGGAAACAGGAGCCGGGAGCCTTGGCGATGCCCACCCTTGGGAGGGTGTGAGAGCCACCCTTCGTCTTCCCATCCCGAGGGAATCTGGGGCTGGGGGAGGGAGAGTTTCACTCCAGTCAGGAGGCTCCTGGCACCGTCCTTTCCCTTTCCTTGGGGTTCTGGGAAGAGCCAATTGGGCCATTTTGCTCCGTGGTTGGGGTGGAAACATGACAGAGCTCCTTTGGGCAGGACTCTGCAATTCACAGGCACTCCGAGCCCCCGATGCACAAGAGTCTTGTTCAACAGCTCCAGAGTGCAAATGAACAAGGAACAAAGGTAGAGGAAGGCCACAGAGCAGAGAGGACAACCGACAAGCCATGCCCCAGTCCGAGGTTCCCTCCCCTGCAGCTCTCCTCAGCCAAGGACTCCCCACCTAAGCCCAAGTCTGGGAACCAAGGTGTCTTCCAGACCCGGTGGCATGAATCCAACCTGGTTTGAGAGGACATATCAGTTTCCTATTGCTGCTGTAACAAATCACCAAAAACTCAGTGGCTTAAAACAACCCAAAAATTTATGATTTTATGATTCTGGAGGTCAGAAGTCCAGAGTGGGCCTCACTGGGCTAAAATCAAGGTATTGATGGGCTGCATTCCTTCTGGGGGGATCTAGGTGAGAATCCATTTCCTTGCATTTCCCAGCTTCCAAAGACTGCCCTCGTTCTTTGATGTTCCTATCCCCATCTTCTAAGAACCTCTGTGATTATATTGGGTCCGCCTGACTAATCTTATTTTTAATAGAAATGTGCTGATTAGCAACTGTAACTCCCCCTTGCTATGTCATCTAGCACATTCACAGGTTCCAGGGATTAGGATGTGGACATATTTGCAGGTGGGCACCTACACTAAAGATATTGTTAAATGGATGGACATTCTTTCCTGTTACCCCAGGGACATGCAAACTTCAGTGTACTTCAGAATCACAAGTGACAATGTTTAAAAAGGCTGAATATTAGCCCTGTCAGATTCTGATTCAGTTCTCTTGGAATGGGCCCAAGGTGTCTGAATTTTTTTTTAGCAAGCTCCCTCAGACCTTCCTGATTCACATGATCCAGAGACCACATTTTGAAAAATCTGCTTTCGTTAGTCTTTGGATAGGGTGTAGTAGCTACATTTTAGAAACCTAATTACAAAGTCGATGGTCTGTGATTTATGGAGTAATTCCAATTACTAATACACATGGGTAAGTTTATCAAGCATTTACTATCTGCCAGACTCTGTCCTAAGTGATGTCCATGTGTCCTTTCATTTAATTCTCATAGTAACACAGCGAGGTAGGGTTACTATCATCTCTACTCTGTGGAAATAGAGAAAAACAGAAGCTTAGGAGGTCAGGTAACTTACCTAAGGGTACAAAGGCGAAGACAGAAGTCTATCTGTCACCTTCCTTTTCCTCAAGTTTGAGCTTTAACCACTAACTCTAGCACAGGGATAGCATGTAGTGGGCCCTCAATAAATATGTGTTGAATTACAGAGTGAATACAGTAAGTTCCCTACATACGAACCTTCAAAGATGCAAACATGCATTTGTATGTTCAATCACGTTAGATCACATAGCTGGCATCCATGATCACATCTGTGCATCTTCTACAACTGGTTGTGCTTTTGTGCACTTTATAGTACTGTACAGAGTCCAGTAATGCAGTATCTTTATTTCAAGCCCAGGGTGTCCAGAAGCAAGCGTAAAAGCAGCAATGAGAGAGCTCATATTATATAGCCAATTGTGTTAGTTGGGAGCCTAGGCTAACTTTGTTGAACTACAGACAAACTGGACTTATGAACATATTCTTGGAATGGAACTCAGGACTTAATCATATGTAGGGACTTTCTGTAAATAGAGAGGTGCTTTACATGCAGACCTGCATAGGAATCTGCCAGAGAGATATTATTATTATCCCCCATGGAACAGACAGGGGCCCTGAAGCTTGGAGAGATAAAACCCCACAACTATGTCTAACTCCAGAATTCACATGCTCCTCACTGCACGGGAGTAGGGGCACCCCCTACAAGCCAAAGTCCACGTGTTCTCTCAGAGAATTGTTTTTTCACCCTGCATGTATCAGGAGACAGAACGCTGGCTGTTAGAAGACTTCAATTGCTTGAGTTCTGTAGTTAACAAGTGGCGTCTATCAAGAACAGCCTAATCGGACCAATCAGGCCCGAGGGGTGACAACGCTGTAGTGTCTGTGCAGACAGTTCAGGCACGGCCACCACACCTGTCACCCAGGGAATGGGGGAGCCCTCCCAAAACCCAGGTTCCCGGACGGACGCCAGGGATGAAGGCAGGTTTTGCTATCTTAGAGGGGGAGAAGTCACCAGCACAGCAGAGCCTGGGGGAGTTGGCCTGAAGCTTTACACTCAGGGAGGCACAAACACAACAATGACAGCTTCACACCGCCCCCTGGGTCCTCTTTAATTAAATTCTCCAAACACCTGGCCCAGGTGTCTGCTGGGAAGTGGTCCTGGCCCATCCCAGGACAGCAGAGCCCTCCTCCTCTGTCCTCTCTCCTGCTTTTCTCCCTCCTCCTCCCCTCTCACCCTCTCACCCTCTTCTCTCTCTCCTTTCTCTCTCCCTCCCCCCACCCTACACGCCAGGGGACAGTTTCCCCATGTTATATGGGTGAGTTCCATGCTGCTGTCATTCCCTGCCCCCTTCAAGTCCCCGGCAGCAAGTCCCCCCGGCCTCCCAGCTCTATCTGATCAGACCTCCCAGCTGGGCTCCCGGCAAGGCCTGTTTAATTTCCCTCCTTTAGGACAGAAACTGGAGAGACTCCCTGTTTATACCAGGTGGCTTCTGCGCTCCCATCCGTGTGGTGCACCACCTGCTCTGTATTGGGCGCCCCAGAGCCGGCTTCCCACCATGCTCCCTGCCCCATCTCCAGCGCACCCCCTTCCTTTTCCCTTTCTCCAGTTCTTACCCCAACTCTCCCCCAGTCCCACGACCTTGAGTGTTGGCTTTTTGAGACCTGGGGCAGAAAGGCAGGTTGCAGTGAGAAACAATGAATCTTTTTTTTTTTTTCTCGAGTTGGAGTCTCATTCTGTCGCCCAGGCTGGAGTGCAGTGGCATACTCACGGCCACCACAGCCTTGACCTGCTGGGCTCAGACAATCCTTCTGCCTCAGCCTTCTAAGTAGCTGGAACTACAGGTGTGTGCCACCATGCCCAGCTAATTTTTTGATTTATTATAGAGATGAGGTCTGGCCAAGTCGCCCAGACTGTTCTCAAACCCGTGGGCTCGGGCAGTCCACTCACCTTGACCTCCCAAAGTGCTGGGATTATAGGCGTGAGCCACCGCACCTGGCCACAATGAATCTTTGAGCCCACTTTGGCTCTGCCTCGGTTCTCCTTTTGGAAAACGAATGTATTTGCACTGGCCAACTTCCTGCCTTAAAACCGCGTCTGTGGCTCTGATATTTACCCTGTGGTTTGTGAAGTGTGTGCTCTGTTCCTGGGCTCATGATGACCCCTTATGAAGGATGGAACATTCGTGAAATGGGCCTTACAGATGGGGAAACTGACACCCAGAGAGAGGGTGATGACTCGCCCAAGGTCACACAACTTTGGGTGGCAGAGCCAGGACTAGAAACAAGTCTTCCAACCCCTGCGCCGTGATGTCTGAGTTCCTTATAATAGTGGCAGTGATTCTCCAGTGCTCAGCATGGAGGAAGCAGATCTGGAGAGACTGGTCCTAGCAGGTCCTGAAGAACATCAACAAGAATGAGCACAGAAGAACCCTACCAGTTGCTTATCTTCCATGCTAATGGCTACACAATCTCATTACCCTGATGGGGCCTCACTAATATCAGGCTAAGTTTGTTGTGTGTTTTTACAGGTTAGGAAAGCAACCACCCATGGAGTGTGGACCCAGGCGGTATATTTCGGGAGAAGAGGACCTTGGGGAAGGGTTGGCCCCCGACTTGCTCGAAGCATGCTGCAGGAAATTCCGGGCAGGCTCTCCCGTGATCCTCCCAGTCCTGCAAGATGGGTGGCCTGGTTTCCATTTCACCCACGAGAAGACAGAGGCCCAGAGAAGTTAACTGAGTCACGTGGCATTATTCGGCCTGCACAGCAGAGCTGGGTTCAATCGAGGGGGTCTGTCCCATTCCAAAGTTGAGCTTCCTTCCCCTCTCCATGAAACGGTGTCAAGAGCTTGTTCTGGGACTCAGCTTCCTCTGCTGTAAAAGCCGGTCTCCTGGTTTCTGTGTGTGCTGATCAGAGCCCCCTCCCAGAGCCCCCTTCTGTGTGTGCTGACCTGACCTGTCCAGGGGGTGCGGGTGGGGGGGGGAGATAAGCAGTGGGAAGCTTCTCCTTTGGAGGAGCAAGTTTCCCCACTTGGGAGGAGGAGCTGGTGAGACCCCTGAGGCCCCTGCGCGGTGGGGACAGACTTGCTCTGAATGCTGGCACAGGCTTGCTCTCCCATGCCCAGCTGGGCTGCCCTCCAGCGGGTTGTGCAATCTCACCATGAATAGGTCTGGGTGTGTGGTTTGGGGCCAAAGAGACCAGACTTGTTTCCTTCGGGTGACAGCTCCCCTCTGGAATTGTGGGAGGTGAGGGAGCACAGCTGTGAGGTCAGGCTTCTGACCCTGAGGCTGGGCGGTCCAAGTTGGTGGTACGAGGGGCGGAGCCTGTGGTCAGACTGGATGGACAGGATGCCAGACTCCTCAGTGCATTGAAGTCACCTGAGCCAGAGAGCGCCCTTGTCTTCCCAGAGCTCCGGGGCCTTCCTCCCATTCTCGACCCGACCCCGATTCTCACCAGTCCAGGCCTTCCTTACCTTAGGCTTGGACTTAAAAAAGTTTGCACGTCTGGGCGACAGAGTAAGACTCCAACTCAAAAAAAAAAAAAAAGTTTGGAGGGGGAAAAGGAAACACAGATTTGCAATATTGTTTTTAAAAGATCAAAAACATGGCTAGAGGGCGGGCGCAGTGGCTCAT
Organism: Carlito syrichta; assembly: GCF_000164805.1. Taxonomy (NCBI): domain Eukaryota; kingdom Metazoa; phylum Chordata; class Mammalia; order Primates; family Tarsiidae; genus Carlito; species Carlito syrichta. Next base: position 192,661 of record NW_007250517.1, read on the forward strand.
GCCTATAAGCCCAGCACTTTGGGAGGCCGAGGTGAGAGGATTGCCTGAGCCCAGGGGTTTGAGACCAGCCTGGGCAACTTGGTGAGACCTCATCTCTACAATAAATCAAGAAAAATTAGCCGGGAGTGGTGGCATGTGCCTGTGGTTTGAGCTACTTGGAAGGCCGAGGCAGAAGGATCACCTGAGCCTAGCAGGTCCAGGCTGCAGTAGCCGTGAGTGTGCCACTGCACTCCAGCCTGAGTGACAGAGTGAGAGTCTGATTCAAAAAAAAAAAGGCCAGGTGCAGTGGCTCACACCCATAATCTCAGCAATTTGGGAGGCCAAGGTGGGGGCATTACTGGAGGCCAGGAGTTCAAGACCAGTCTGGGCAACACAGTGAGATCACATCTCTACAAAAAAAAAAAAAAAAAATAGCAGAGTGAGGTGGCTTCTGCCTGTAGTCCCAGCTATTCGGGAGGCTGAGGCAGAAGAATTGCCTAAGCCCAAGAGATGGAGACTGCGGTGAGCTGTGATTGTGCCACTAAACTCCAGCCTGGGCGACAGAGTGAGACTCTCACTCAAAAAATGATAACAACAAAATAAAAATATGAGGCTGTGGGGGAAACAGGGATCCCCATACATGATTGGTGTTGGTGGTGTGAACAGATAGATACATTGGAGGCCAACTTGGTCAAGCTCTACCAACTGTATCTATCCTTTGACCCAACAATTCCACATTTGGGTGTTCATTCTACAAATATTCTTGCACCTGTATGAAATAATATACACATGAAGTTACTTGTTGCTAATAATATAACAATGTTGGTGAACAATCCAATGCTCAGTGTCTATCAGTTGGGGACCACTGGTTAATCAGTTATGATACAGGAATACAATGAAATACTATGCAGCTATAAAGAATACAATGGAATACTATGTAGCTATGAAAAAGAATTTGGAAGCTTTCTAAGTACTGATATCTCCTCCACATATTAAAAAAATTAAAAAAGAAAGATGCCCAACAGTGTGTGTAATGTACTTTTTGTATAATAAAAAGGGAGAGATAAGAATCTGTGTTTTTATTACTCGTAGGCACATAAGAAATCCTGGAAGATACACGAGAAATTGTGGTAGGGGAGGAACTGGACAGACAGCAGACAAGGATGGGAGGAAACCTATATCTGTTTACCCGTAATGTTACCTGGATCTGGCTTTTGAATCATGTGAGTGCATCACCTTTCAAAATATTAATTCTAAACCATAGTGCAACAAAATGAAGATAATTTTGACAAAGAGATCCCATGACCAATTGCCCTATTGCAAAGGGCACCTGACTTTTGGGGGCATGTTCCAGCATGAAAACTCCCCTCCTACTTGGAGGTGTTACCCTTGGGTGCATCTTGGTGGGAGGAAGAGCACCTCCACCCTGCTGATGAGGCCAAGTCTGCCTTCCTGATCCCCGCCTCCTGGCTGCTGGTAGCAGGCGGCTCAGATGCTCTTGGGCAACAGCGAGGACCAGGGCCAGTGGTGGGGCCAAAAGTGCCCAGGACACAGGATTATTACATTTTTCTTTTTTTTTTTTTTTTGAGTTGGAGTCTCACTCTGTCGCCCAGACTGGAGTGCAGTGGCCACTCCTGGCCACCGCAGCCTCGAACTGCTGGGCTCCGGCAATCCTTCCGCCTCAGCCTTCTGAGTAGCCGGAATTACAGGCATGCGCTACCACGCCCGGCTGATTTTTTGATTTATTGTAGAGATGAGGTCTCGCTGCCCAGGCGGGTCTCAAACCCGCGGGCTCAGGCCATCCACTCACCTCAGCCTCCCAAAGGCGCGGGATTACAGGCTGAGCCACCAAGCCCGGTACATTTTCCTTTTTCAAAAAAAATTTTTTTTTAATTTTTTGAATTGGAGTCTCACTCTGTTGCCCAGGATAGAGTGCAGTGGCATGCTCATGGCCAGCACAGCTTCTATCTGCCAGGCTCATGCGATCCTTCAGCCTCAGGCCTCTCAAGTAGCTGGAACCACAGGTGCATACCACCGTGCTTGGCTAATTTTTTGCTTTACTGTATAGATGAGGTCTCATTAAGGTGTCCAGGCTGGTCCTGAAGCCCTGGGCTCAGGCAATCCTCTCGCCCCAGCCTCCCAAAGCGCTGGAAGTACAGGCATGAGCCACAGTGCCTGACCACATTTTACCTTGCCATGCTTCTTCCCAGCTACAGTTTTACATTAGTATATACTCCTTGTATTCTGCTTTTTTATTTTTTATAGCAATATGTATGTTTACAATATAAGACCAATAGATAATTACATTTATGAGCGTGCATCCAAAATGAGTGTTTTCTATGTATATGAATAGTTTTCATAATTTTTGTTTTCATAGGTGCAGGATATTCCTTTGTTCTGATTTAGGTACATCCTATATACTATGATAGTCAAGATTTTACTATGAGAAAGTTAAGGAAACCCAAAGTTATGAAGATACAAGTTCACAACCACACTATGCATATATCATCCAGATTTCTTAAACAGTATAGTTACCCCATTATCTCTACTTCTCCTCCCCAGCGCCCTTCTCCTACCTTATTCCTTATTTCCTCCAGTCTCAGAAGAGGAGTCAAAGCCAGCCTTCCCACCTTGGCTCTTCAGAAGTTATGCAAGAGAGACTCAAAAAACCCTGGAATTATTTTTTTGGAGGGCAGGCCCCTTGTGGTACAGGCCTCCCCTGCTAGGTGAGTGTTCTAGGAACCCATCAGTGGACCAGATAGCCTTGTTAGGAGAGGCCATGTTCAGCTCCAGTGAATTTTTTTTTGGAGATTCTTTCTTTCTTTTTTTTTTTTTTTGAGTTGGAGTCTCATTCTGTCGCTCAGACTGGAGTGCAGTGGCCGCTCCCGGCCACCACAGCCTTGACCTGCTGGGCTCCGGCGATCCTTCCACCTCAGCCTTCCAAGTAGCCAGAATTACAGGCATGCGCTACCACGCCCGGCTGATTTTTTTATTTTTATTGTAGAGATGAGGTCTCACCAAGTTGCCCAGGCGGGTCTCGAACCCACGGGCTCAGGCAATCCACCCGCCTTGGCTTCCCAAAGTGCGGGATTGCAGGCTGAGCCACCGAGCCCGGCCTGGAGATTCTTTCAATGCATCTGTCCATTTCATTATGGGTGATTTACCAGTGCACCTGCCCACACACCAAGAGCTGAGTGTTCAGCAGTTTTTGACCAAAAACAGCATGACCCCTGTGTCCCACCCTTCCTATTCACCTGATCTTGCCCCGGCTGAGTATTTTTTATTTCCCTGTTTGAAAAAATCCTCAAAGGGAAATATTTTGCCGATGTGGCAGAGGTGAAACAAAAAACAGCAGAAGCACTAAAAGGCATCCGCACTAATGAGTTCAACAACTGTTTGAGCAGTGGGAAAAGCATCTCAGTGGGTGTATTGCCTCAAACGGAGAGTACTTCGAAGGTGACTGAAGTTTAAACGTGTAAGAATAAACACACAATTTTTTATAAATAAATTCCAGGTTTCTGGCCCCCCATTTATCTTTATAAGTATAATACACTCCCACTCTAATAAACCAGTACACAGGATGAAGAGTTGAGATCTGGACTCTTTTGCCTACTGCCCCCAGACTTATCCATTACCAGGTTTCTTGTGACTTCTTCCAGATTGGAGCGTCCCAGCTTAGCCATTGGCCCTGCAGCCCTTAGAGTAGCTGTAGGGCTGGCGCCTGTGAGAGGCTATGCCCGGTTGGTTCCCTGAGACCTGGAGCAGGGCCACATACACACCATTTTCTGTGAGTGCCAGATTGTGAAAACAGTTCGAGAATTAGCATGGCTTCTCATTTCCTCAACTTCCTCCTTCTAGAATCCACCTCCCGCAACGTGCCCCAGGGCCCTTCCCAGGGTCAGCTCTGATCAGGCCACTGCTTCGTGGGTTTCCCACACCCAATCAAAAAGCCCAAACTCCTTGGTCTGGAATTTTCCTGACAGCTTTCTTTTCTTGCATGATGTCTCACTTGTCTTCTTTGAGCTCTTTAAACCCCAAACAAACCCACGACTCACTGTATCCTGCGCATGTTCCAGTCATTCCTGACTTCTACCTGTCTTTGGAATCTATCACTCTGGCTAGAATGCCTGACCCATGTCTTCCTTTCAGCTCAGATCTGTCCCTCCACTTCCTTAGCAGTGCTCACAGGATTCATTCACTCAGGGGTGCAGGCCTACATACAAAGGGGGATCCCCAAATCTCCAGAATTTATTAAAAATTGTATACTTATTCTTACAAGTTTAAACTTTGGTCACTTCAAGGTACTCTTCATTGGATGCAATACACGTATCAAGACACTTTTTCCACTGCTCAAAATAGTTTTTGAGCTTGTCCATTTTGATGCCTTTTAGTGCTAATGTGGATTTTTCAGATCCGCCTAGGCTTCAAGAGTGTCAGCTCAGTGGGTTGGCCAGCCGAGCTCCAGAGAGTGTCAGCTTGATGGGCTGGCAAGCCTAGCCCCGGGAATGTTGCAGCCCCCAAAAGTGTCTCAGTTATGGAGTCTCAACTTCTGTGGCAGCTCTCCCGGTTCAGTCAGTCCTGTCTGCTGGCAAGCCAGCCTCTGGGGTGTGCAGTTTTTAAGTTCCAATGATCTTCTGCAGATGTTTAGGCCAAAGTTCTTGTCTCATACCCAGGAGGAATGAGGGACACAGGCTGGAAAGTGAGAAAGCAGCATTTATTGATAGAACAAAAAAACTCCCTTAGTGGGAAGGGACCCCAGGGGGTTGCTGATCTGGAGCTGAAACCTGGTGCTTATGTAGCCTGAACTGATTGGCTAGCACTAGCTGTGAGCTGACCGATTGGCACTAGCTGTACTGATTGGTCAGTACTAAGGACCAATCAGCAGGCAGTAGGGACCTAAAGGTGAGATGATTGGTCAGCACTTGGCAGTGAGCTGATTGGTTGTTTTTCTATCCCAGGAGTGAATACTTAAGTTCTAGCTTGAGAGACTTGTAGGGAACTTGTTCACCAACACAAGCGTATCAGTCCAAGAGGCCTGTGGGAAGTTCACTACATTGTTACTGAGGGACCCACTCTGTCTGTCTGCCTAGCTTTTCTCTGAATGTCTCCTTGTTCAATGCTTCTGCTGTCTTTTGTTGTTGTTTCACCACCTCCACATCAGCAAAGTATTTCCCTTTGAGGACTTTTTTCATGCAGGAAAACAAAAAAAGTCACTCAGAGTGAGATTGGGTGAATAGGGAGGATGGGGCATGGGGTCATGCCGTTTTTGGCCAAAAACTAAGTGAACACTCAGTGCGGTGTGGGCAGGTGCATGGGTATATCACCCATCTTGAAATGGGCAAATGTGTTGAATCACTGAAGCTGAACGCAGCCTCTCATCACAACACTAGCTGGTACACGAATGCTGATGGGTTCCCAGAACACTTACCTAGTGGAGGAAGCCTGTACTACAAAGGGTCCACCCTCCTAAAGGTAATTCCAGGTTTTTTTGAGTCCCCGTCATACTTCAGTTCAGCCCCTTTGGCCCATCTCACTGGGACAAGCACAGTGTCTGGCACATGGGTGCTGGGGGCTGAGTGAACATAGGCGAGACTCTGTGGCCATACTCAGAAGGGCACTGAGACTTCTCTTCCCCAAGTGGGAATAGGGGTGTTTGTAGTGTGCTTCTAGCAAGTTCTCAGAGAGGGAAGGCAAAAACTAAGTTCTGACCCATTATTATGGGGTAGTCACTAAGCGGAACCTCCTCCCACCATACAAACACATTATCTCATTTCCTTCAGGTCTTAAAATTTTGATGGCCTTTCTCTTTTATTTTTTTGAGTTGGAGTCTTACTCTGTCACCCAGGCAGTGGTACACTCATAGTCACCATATCCTTGGCCTGCTGGGCTCAGGTGCTCCTTTTGCCTCTGTCTCCAAGTAACTGGAACCACAGACACACATCACCATTTGATTGTCTAATTTTTTGATTTATTGTGGAGACAAGATTTCATCATTGCCCAGGTTGGTGTCAAACTCTGGGCTCAGGCAATCCTCTTGCCTTGGCCTCCCCAAGTGCTGGGATTACTGGTGTGAGTCACTACACCCAGCTTTTTATATATATATATATATATATATATATATATATATATATATATATATTTTTTTTTTTTTTTGT
>NW_007250517.1:198814-217273 GCF_000164805.1 Carlito syrichta
GAGTTGGAGTCTCACTCTGTCACCCAGACTGGAGTGCAGTGGCTGCTCCTGGCCACCGCAGCCTTGACCTGCTGGGCTCCGGCGATCCTTCCACCTCAGCCTTCCAAGTAGCTGGAACTACAGGCGCGCACTACCACGCCCAGCTAATTTTTTTTTATTTATTGTAGAGATGAGGTTTTGCCAAGTTGCCCCGGCAGGTCACGAACCTTTTTTTTATATTTTTAAGTTGAGGTTTCAGCCTCAGCCTGCTGAGTAGCTGGGACTACAGGCATGACCACCATGCCCAGCTAACTTTTTTTTTTTTTGTAGAGATGAAGTTTCTCTATGTTGCCCAGGCTGGTGTTGAACTCCTGGGGTCAAGCAATCCTCCCACCTCAGCCTCCCAAAGTGCTGGAATTATAGGTGTGAGCCACCATGTCCAGCTTTTATTTTTTTGAGTTGAAGTTTTACTCTGTTGCCATGGCTGGAACATAGTGGCATGATCACAATGATCATGGCTTACAGCAGCCTCGACCTCCAGGATTCAGGCAATCCTTTCAGTCTCAGTCTCCTGAGTAGCTGGGACCACAGGTAAGTACCACCATGTGCTGCTAATTTTTTTCTTTCTTTTTGTGGAGATGAGTTTTCCCTATGTTGCCCAGGCTTGTGTAGAACTCCTGGGCTCAAGTAATCCTCTCATCTAAGTCTCCCAAAGTGCTGGGATTACAGACATGAGCCACTGCTCCCAGGCTCTTTTAACTTTTGAACGAGGAACATCCAAGAGAAAGGGCTCTTCATCCAGCTCCAAATGTGTCCTGCAAGCCCAGGACCATTGCTTCTCTTTGATGGAGAAGAAAGCAGAGCTGGAGTGAGTCCCCTTTGTGAATGAGCCCCTCTTTACCCCCACACCTTACACACACTCTCTGCTCCTTCCTACCACAGGGCTGAGCTGAGAGGAACCCAGGACACCACAGACTGCTCTCCACCCCTCCCCCACAGCAATTTTCCTACTTCCCGTATCTTGGGGGAGGGTGGTGGGTGATTGTGTGTGTGTGTGTGTGTGTGTCAGATGGTGGTTATGAATCCCACCCTCCTCCACCTGAGACCACTGTATTTCAGCTGTGGTGTGGGTAACTTGGCTGTTACACGTCAAAGTAACATTTGCAGACTTAAAGCTTTGCTCTGATGCTTGAATAATTACAAAATCAAATCCCCAAAGTGTCTTAGAGATTAACTAGTCCAAATTCTTCCTCTTTTACACAAGCTGAAGCAGAAGGAGTCTGTGAGAACCACCCCTTTCCTCCTGATCACACCTGAGCACACCCTCACAGGGGGCAGGCACAGGGGCTCACTCTCCTGGTGCCCATTAAGGGGCTGACCCATCACCATGCTACAGGTCGACTTAGTCACTGTTGATCATTCACTTTTAACTAGCTCTTGGTTTTGGAGAAACCTGCTATGAATCTCGTGACAGCTGGTATTAGGCTTCCATCTTTCATCTTTTGGGAGAAGAATCAAAATTGGGACATAATTTCAAGTGAAATACCCCTCCCCAGAAGGCTTTGGTATCAGAAGATGGTGAGGTTTTACTATCATAATTAAAACAATGACGAGGAAAAACTTATAACAGCATGACTCTCCACCAAGCCAGAATTTATCCCAAACAGCCAATTTAAACACTTCTTTCACCTCCTTGAGCTGAAATAAGAGCCCACCATGTGGTGTGGGACCTTAAACCAAATCCTGCTTGTTCTATAAGCTGAATAATTTTTATATGGCTGTTAAAATGAAAAACAGAACCTAGGCTACTAAGAATAGGTTTACAATAGATGGAGTTCCTTAGTGGAGGAGGCCTTAACTGTACCCACAGAGGAAATACTTAATGCTATTGCCACCAGAAGCCAAACTAGAAGTGTTTGCTTTCGATATGTAGGAGGGCACTGTGGACGACCCATGCTCATTTTCTGGACTCACATGAGGAAGACCACCTGAGGATCAAACCTCTGAAGCTCAGTGGAGGCAGAGTTCAAATCCCGCTTCCCCACTTGAAAGCTCTTTGGGGCCACATGACTCAGTGCACACCAACCATGGCTACTGGCCACCGTGAGCAATGCCCTCGACGTGTTTTTATTAAATTGTCTGTGGAGGTCAGAAATGGGCCAGAGAAGGAGTGTTTACGAGGTTCATGTCTTTAAAGTTCTCGTGATGGAAATCTCTCAACTTTGTGCCTCTCCCAGCTATGACGTCCTTCCACAGGAAGACCTTGAGACCAACTCAATCATTTTATTCCTAGGATTAAAGAAAAAGGGAAGGGGAACAGACAGACATCTTGGAGTAAGGTAGAGTGTCATCGATGCTTTATTTACATGCGTCACCATGTCTTTTACAAACTAGATTACGGTTTTAAATGGAATACACAAGGCAATATCTACAGACACCAAGGAAAGTAAGTACTGCATCTCTATTACATTTGGAAAGGGGAAGATTCCCAAATCAAACTGGTTTTGATCCTTGAGAAGAAAGGCGGCGGAGTTAATCCATGGCAACATATGGTTAGACAAAATCTCCAGTAAGAATGCAACATGATAGTGTTCACTTGGAAAGGAAGGATGAGGTGCTTCAAACCAACGTATGAACTGCTCGACTCCCAGGTGTGTAAATATGGTCAGGCACCATATTTAGTTCTAGATTATATGGGGTATGAGCAAGGAATTGAAACAGGTAAGACAATTCTTACAGATACTGTATACAGATTTTTTTTTCCGTTCATGCAACTTTTTTTCCTTAAAAAAGTTAAACATGTGAAGCCAAAATGCACAATACATTTTTTTTAATAGTAACTAATTTTCCTGGTCCTCCTTCACATTTGTTTACATTTCCCATGTACAAAATGGGCTGGGACAAGTATACAAGAGAAGACTGATTGCCAGGCGATGAGATAATCTGAGAGAAATAAGTGACCAGACACACATTTTTTAAAAAAGCAGCCATACACGTGTTTCTGGAGTGTGAGAGGCCTCATGACCAATCATTCATCAAAGAAAAAGATGTACAAATGAAACTAAACAAGAGGAAAATATTCCATTCATACAAACTGCATAAAATGTTACCCACTTTAAGATTTAGATGAGACCCAATACCCTCTTTTCAGCTATCCGGGCATCTGCCTTCCGGTCCTGTTTGACAGCCTTGCTCCCGCCGGTAGTTCATCTCTGCCTCGTAGTACCTGCCTCCCCAGTCTCCAGAGAGGCTGGCTTTTTCGTACCTCTTTACTAGTGGTTGCGTTTCTACCCAACATTTGCTTATTATTATGTTTTAAAACATGATGTCTAATCATACAATGTTCCCCAAGTACAGCAAAAAAAAAAAAAGGAAATCGGAGTTCAGAGCTGTCAGGGTTTTTCTTTTTGCTTTTAGAAAGGATAACATTTTTATTTCCCTTGCCCGCTCCCGGCACCCACATGTGGAATGGAGGACTTGCTTTTTGACTGCTTCCCTCCTGATGGTCTTTTCCAAGAGACTCAAGCGCTCCTCATTCTTTACATGGGGTCGTTAGGCAGAGGCACCATCTGTCCCTATCATCATTAGACTGTGTGCACATTTGGAGCCACCTGAGTCACACCCTGAGGGGGCAGACCTGTCCTGAGTAGTGTCCTCTCCTCAGGGTGGGGAAGCGACACACACAATGCTAAAAATCAACACCAAAAACAAACACAAAGTCCGCCTTGTGCTACACGTATGTGCATGATCCTTCCATTCACAGGAGAGACAAACTTCTGAAATTGTTTTTAAAAATGTATTTCAGCCATCACTATATTGCAGAGGATGCAATAAAGGAAACCAATCTCAGATGCATTCACAGTTAATGGGGTACGCTGAGCCTGGCGGTGAGTCTCACGCCAGGACAGTGAAGGCTTGCAATAAAGCTCTTTTCTAGCTTTGGTAAAAGGTATCAGGTTCTGAGCCCAAAAGGGAACAACAGAGCCCGAGAGTGCATGTCATGTTTTCAACATGAGTGCTCTTCTTGCCAATTTCCCATCTAAAAGTAGGCAGCTCCCTGGAGCAGCTCGTTTAGAAGCTGAGGGCAGCCTTGGACAGTTCTCATCATGATTTCAGCACTACAGCGGCCGGGTCCTGGGGGCTATCAAGTATTCTGCTGAGATGCTCTGGATCAGACGACTTATTGTTAGGAACTCGTGGCACTCAGAACACCACGTGGTGGCCAGCAGTTGGCCCGTCCTGAAAGCGGGATCTCGATTCAAAGGGCAGAAGGCTCAGGCAGCACCCCTGTCCAGTCTGACTGCCTCGGAACTTAGCTAATCTAGGGAAGCCTGGCCTCTCTCATTGGCCAGCTGAGGGTTAGGGGGGGTGCCACGACCCTGGACACTATTAGATTCTTGCCTGACCCTTCTCCCAGGGCTGGTAGGTCTCACAGTGCTATTGTAACACTTGACTTTGCTCTGGTCTCAGCTCTCCACCACACTCCATGTGTAGATGCTGTGTGAGTTATTAACAAAAATAACAATTTTTTAAAAATCCAAGCATTCACCCTCTATTTTCCTGACCTGTTCTGTGGCTGCCCTGTCCTCATACTTCCTCTGTCCCTCCCTCAGCTGTCTCAGATTAAAGGATAATCTTGTTCTCGGAGACATGTTGTAAGCCATTCTGCCTGAAATCCAACAAATATCAGCAAAGAGATACGAGATGCCACGTGTCTCAAAGGAAATCAGCATTTTGAAGTTGAAACACATTGGAGGACTGCCCTTCTCACTCTCGACGCAGGCCCCAGGGTCTATGAAACTGCAAAGGCAAGTGGCTGTGTGGCTAGTTTGCTTGTTTCTTTGAACTCAGGAGAGAAATGTGCAGGGTCCTCCCCTTGGAAGCACTCTGGATTGCCCTTTGAGGCGGTACCCACCCCCCAGCTGCTGCCATCGTCTGTGCAATGCATCCCACCCAGGGCAGCATCATTTAGGAGGCTGGGGAGGCAGCCCTCTCTCACTGTTACTGGACAGTGTGTTGCGCTCAGCAGACAACTGAAGAATCACGGGGGTGGTAGCATCATTATAAAGGAATACAGGAAGCAAGTCTGGCTCACTGACAAGCAGACCACGTGAATAGAATACATATTTTTAAAAATTATACATACTTTTAAAAGGAAGATTATAAACATGGAGCAGTTTAGAAAAGGCCATGTGCTACAGGTCTACTATAACCACCATTGCACAACAATTTACAGATTCGGTAAAAGGCAGGGTGAAATCAACAGGGCCGTCGCTCAAACAGGACAACCCAAGCGAGGCGGGAGAGACGTGTGACAATACCAAATGGAACTCTCATTATGTTAGGAGCTGTGGTCACCACCACCATCACCCCCAGAGGCGTTATAAAGCAAAGGCGCACAAGGGAGCCCCTGGTGGCCGGTGGCGGGTGCAGGGGGCTGGGTGGCACGTCTGTGTTGGTGCCCACTGTCACGGTGCAAGCATCAGCAAGAACTCAAGCAGGGAAGCCTGTGTGAAATACTAGCCTGTATTCCTAACGCCCATGCACAAGGTTCCATTTTTGTACTGTACATGATAAAATATATTTATATATTTATATGCCTGATGCTTTTTATGCAAAGAAAAGAGTCTTCATGTGTCACTTTGGAGAAGTATGCATATGCTGTGCTAATCAGAGCGTAGTCACACCAGTTTCACGTGTACCAAAGGTGTTCCCAGCTATCCCGTCTACCAAAGAAGGTAATGAAGGTAATCACACTGTCCAGGTTAAACACAAAGCACCTATACAGCACCATAACTTTTGGAAAACAAAACAAAATGAAATCCATAGAAGGGGAAAAAAAGTTAAAAGTGCCCTATCTCATACTGCCATCGTGTCACCTGTCCAATGACAACCTAAGCTTATTAATTTTTTTAAAAAACCAGTCTGTATGCTATTGGCTCTTACTCCATACACTCCGATTACACACACAGGAAGGGTGAAAATGATCAAGAATGTATATATAGGAAAACAGTGACGTCGGAAGCGCAGTGACTCAGGTTTGTACCCGTCCCACACTTCTCACTGCAAGCTTGGGGTTCACCTGTAAGCTCATTTCTTCTGCAAAGCGAGACAGAACTCCTTTTTCCTCCTTAAAACTGACCCCTTTAGTGGCATTTGGCAATGAGTGGACAGCTGAGCTGATTTCTTTCCTGAAAAAGATCCTAGTTTCTAACCAATAGACCAACACTGTTCATGTTAGCTGAGGACACCGACAGGAGATTACAGGCCCTACTGCACAGGTGCTAGGGTCCTGTCCACAGACCACCCTGACTCAGAACTGAAAACACACTGGGTGGGTTGCCGCGCTCTGCTGACTTCGCCTGTGCATGGTGCAATCCCGGATAGGTGCGCAGAGCGAACAATTGTGCCATTGTTCAGTTTTTAGAAAAGGATAATTTTCTACCGAACAAAAGAAGAAAGAAAATCCCCCTCGAGTTTATGTAATGTGTTAGTTTATGGAGTTCCACAGGCTCAAACGCTTGTGACGCCCAAAGCCGGAATGGTAACTGGTATAACGTTTTCCTTCTGTTTTTAAGTTTGCCAGGGGAAGGACGGTGAACATTTTAACAGAAAAATATTGAAGTTAATGCATGTGAAAAACAGAGAGTCAAAGGAAAACGAACACAAGAACAACACTTAAAACACCCCATAAACCATCGCAAGATTAAAACGCCACAGAACAGCTGACGGGGGGTTCGCGGTGTGCTCTGAACGAGGGCGGGTGGTGCTGCTGGAGTGCTGTCCTCCGCTGGCAGGCAGCTCACCACCCCGTGCAAGGAAAATTTTGCATACTTTTAGAGAGTTCTGTTCCGAGGGTAAGTGCTTCACCCAGGGTAAGGGGCCGTTAACAGTCTCTGCTGGGTTAGGAAATGGCGCGGGGTTCACAAAGGTGTTAAGCTGTAAACGGTATCACTGTCCACTTGCTGAGAGCAGATTTGGCAAAGGGTTTTCTCTGTAGGTCTTGTGTCAGTTTGAGGGTCTAAAGGAGGAGAAAAGAAAACCAGAGGTCATTCAGGGCATTTCATCAGCAGTAGCAGCCGAGGGCTACCGGCCTTGGCCTCCTTGCCCCCTCGCCCCACCTCGAGCCCAGGGCATGCACGGCAAAACTATTTTTGCAACACCAGTTTCAAAGTTTGGAGATTCGAAGGACAAAGCATGCAGATTGCTTACCTTATTTCTTATTTGAGGAACTTATTATAAAATGTTCTAGAGTTGAAAAGACCAAAGGAAACGGGAGCCTTCACTTGGGGTGGTTCACCAGGAAGGGCAAGTTGGGGCATCTTTGTGGGCCCTTTTAAGTTAGATGCTCAAGGTGCGGAGGTTTCATTCTAGACATCTGGACTGAGGGGTTTCCTAGGACATGGGGTTTTCATGCTAAAAGAAGGAAATCTGGCCACCCTAGGCAGCCCAGGTTCTACTCTGCTTCTCCTCCACTGGCCATGTGGACTTACTGAACTTGCTCACCACCCTCTCCAGTATTCCCCAATATCAGGGGAGACGAAATGGCCACTTTCCACAAAGGTCTTAATATTAATATGTCTGTGCTGCCGGGTGTAGGTCATCTGGATTCCACCTTGCCCCTATCATAAACAGAGTTAAGTCATTTCTAAGCAGGCCATCTTAGGAATTTGGCATTAAACATTTGCAGAGAAAGACATTCTGTATCATGCCTATGGCCAAACAAACCCCCCACAAAACATCCCATTAACAATTAACAACATTATAAGTATCTTGTCTCCAAAGATCTTCAATGGAAAGGCGCCAAAGAAGTCCTCTCAGGGCATCTGAATTTATACAAGCTTATAAGACTTCATGTGACCACTGAGCCCAGAAAAGTTCAGTGATTAAAAAAAAAAGCATATTTAGAGATGCAGCTGAAGGAATTGATGTGATAGACCTCAAGACATAAGATTTGTTTATGGTGACAGTATTGGCTGTTATGGTAGCAAAAAAAAAAAAAAAGGCTCTAGGCCAAGAGATGGATAGAAAAGTGGTAGCGAAGCTACATGACTCATGATCTTCTCACCAGAGAAGGTGAGTGAGTCGTGAAACATGTATTGGTAAACTCACACATCAACATATGTGACCTGCTTCTCCCACCTTTGGAGATGTCCTGTGGTCCCTTGGAATGTTCACAAATGCCCTGTGACTTCAGCATCCTTGGCCTCTGCACTTGCTGGTATGACCTTTCACTATCAATATTAGCAAGGACCACAGGAATTAGTATTTAACACTTTAGAGGCTCACGGTCATATTTACCCTTGCTGTAGCTCCAGAAAGAAGGCTTTAGGTTGTTCTGTTGGAGGCAGAGATAATAACATGGGACAAGAAGGCCCTGTCTTTGTGCCACCTAATCCTAGTATTTAGTTTCCCTCGCTGCTGGTTTTTCAGGGATATTTGTTGCTTTGTAAAGAGACTGGACAATATGATCTTGTACTATAAAATAATGGCTTGTTGATTTCAGAGGGAGAAAAAGGAAACCCCAGATCTCAGTTTCTGTGAGGTGTTGAGCTTGCTAAAGCCAGTGCCATTCCAACTCCTCTTCCTGGGCCCTCCGAAGTGTGAACCATGGGACAGGGCTTCACAGAGTCCTTTGGAAGGGGATGCTTTTTCCTTCACAATAACACTTAATAAACCACATTCTAACATCACTATGCAATGAGTCATCAGGGGATTACATCCCCAAGTCGTGATCCTGACTTATTGTAAGCGCCAAGGGAGAAGCTGTAACGGATTACCTTAACTCAGACCCCCTCCCTTGGTTCCCTCGGGTGTTAATTATTCAGCCACAGGAGCCAATGCATAATGGAAAGGTGACACCTTTCATTCCCCAGTGCAGTGGCAGCTTGTACCAGTCTGCTTTATTGTGGGGGCTGGGCCAACACAAGAGGGAAGGAGACAGAGGGTGCCTACGACCCCTCACATGGCACCATTCTCTGCAGAAAAGGGGCAGGCAGTCCACATGGGGCCATCTAAAGCCACAACCGACAAATACCCATTCCCTCACCAAAAGGCCCAGAATCTTCAGGGAACTTCATCATTAAGAAGGCAATCTACTCTTCATCACCTTCTCCCTTCCTGCAGACTGGGGCTGGGGCCACCTGTGACGCTATGTCTCTGAGGTCTCCCAGGCAATGTCCTACAGGGAGGCCTGCTCAGAAAACCACTTCGGTGCCTACAAATCAAGTGGGTAGAGGCGCAGGCTCAGGTATAGAGACAGCTCTTACAGAGGACAAATCAAAGATAGGGACTCCCACTCTACAGAACTGAAAGGCCACTGGCTTTCTCTGTGATAGAAGGAAAACCGATTGCAAAATATTGTGAAAACGCAAAAGGACCTGATAAATGTTGAACAGAAACACAATCCACTCTCAAGGAAAACTGGGGTAATAAAAATAATCACAAGGAAAGCAGCAACTCATCTAGCTTAGATTTGTAAAGGCTCTTTTGTAGCTCAATGCCTGCACATGTTTATCTGATTCAATCAAGGACAGAAAGAAGAGAAAGAGCGTATTAAGTGAGGAAACCCTGCTACTGAGTTACTGAGCTGGGTGGGAACTAGATGATACTCAGCTTGGGCACAAGTGTCACAGATTTTAAGGAAGCACACATCACTCTTACATTGTTTAAAGTATGATGTTTTAGTTAACTGTGAGGTTTATGTGTATTTGTTGATGCCCTTCTAGTTTAAACACACACCAGATCAAGCAAAACTTTTAGAAGGAAAAGGAAGCACATAGCTGATGGAATTGCAGCTGTTACTTTGTAGTTACTAGGCAACATGCCCATTAACAGTGAACATGAATATGTTGTCCCGTCCCATCAGTGGCTTTCATTAATAGGGAGAAGATCCCATTTCTCCCTCCCTACCCAATAAATAAGTTGGAAATCAGTTGTTGATGCAAGAAAAACGAAATGGGGAGACCAAATAAATGATGAGGCTCGTTCTAAAAATATCTATGAATGCTGTCATCTGGTCTCTGGTGAGAGTAAGTCCCTCTATAATCTTGGCATATGTAGGGAAGACAACTTTCTGTCTAATTATCACCACGAAATCACATGATGTTCTAAGAAAGGGAAAGGCCTCCAAAAACTCCACAAAACATAACAACTCAGTCAACTTTAATCTGGGAATAAAACATACACGTTCCTACTGCTGTCCTCCCACAACTGAACTCCACAGTGAACAATTGTTCAGCAGTGTTCTTATCTTTTTGGCAGAGAAGAAAGGAACAGAACCCCAATACTAAATAGGACACAGAAGAAGAAAGAGACAGTAAGATGAAACTCTAACATCACAAATCCATAAATCCATGACAGTTAGCAATTGTTTTCCTAGCTAGAACTGAAAGATGTTTGCAGGGAAGTTTGCCAGAAAAACAAAATTAAAGGGAAACAACACTTTCCCCACTCTTTAAAAACAAAGACGATTTATGCCAAACTTGTAACCCCTGGGGCAAGCTGGGGACTAAATATGGAATGCTGAGGGTAGAAAGCGAGTGATGTTCACACAACCTGACAGGGAGGCCTCACAGGGGTCAGAGAACAGGGCTGGGTTTCAGAGTTTGAATATTTCCATTCTAACATTCAAAGAAACGCCTGCCTGTCACTATCTCTGCTTCACTCTCAGTAGGATTTAAGGGCCGCCCAACCCACGTGAGCCAGAGTTGTCTACTGACATCCACCAAGGATTTCGTAGTTGGTTTCACCCTGGGAAAAGCAACGCTTTTGTGGGTCTTATGTTTTGGTAGCAAAATGGCACACAATCCTCTGGCTTAATTGGGTCATTTTCCAGTCTGTTCTAGGATGGAATAGGTGATGAAAGAGTTAGGTTCTTGGGAAGCAGCCTGAGGATCATGGGCAGCAGGGGCCTGGCTGATGAGAATCCAGTTCTCCATCTGCAATGGGGGCCAAACAGAGACACCCTCCACGTCTGCCTGAGGGGAGGACTTGGGAGGTACAGCTCTGTAAAAGTCCACTCTGACAAATGCTGTCCACTTGTCATTTCAGGTGCTGAGCAGTTTATGAGGAAAGGAGAACAGATATGGATGTTTTGGCAGGCTTGGGGAGACAGACTTGCATTCAGTTGAGAAGCCTCCCTAAAGAAATGTCAGATTTCCAGAAACCCAGCTCATTGACTCTGGTACTCGCTGATGGACAAGTAAGCACTTATGGGGAAGGTGAAAATGTTACGGGGAAGCTTAGAATAAGCAGCTTTTAATGGCAAAGGTCATACTCAGGACAACACTGGAAAGGCACTCAGCAATGCACACTACCAAAACAAAACAAAACAAACTCAGTTTGTGTAAAAGAAAAGCTTGACCTGTGGAAGGGCTGCTGTGTGCTACTGCCCAGTAATTCCTGAGTTTGTTCAAGCGGCAGGTGAGCCTCTCTGGGAAGGCTGGTGACAGGTCTCTTGGGAGCCTTTGCCATCAAGACACCTGAGACCTGGTCCTGGCGTGGACCGCCCTTCCA
Organism: Carlito syrichta; assembly: GCF_000164805.1. Classification (NCBI taxonomy): domain Eukaryota; kingdom Metazoa; phylum Chordata; class Mammalia; order Primates; family Tarsiidae; genus Carlito; species Carlito syrichta. The sequence continues at coordinate 210,311 of NW_007250517.1, forward strand.
GCCAGGCTTTGTGCTGTGCTGATAAAACACAAGGGAGACACGGAAAGAAGTGATCATCCAGCACTTCACAACTGAGGGATGAGAACTGGACCACTTGCTGGGAGGCACTGGCTTTTTCTGTTGCTTAAACTTTAGGAATCATTGACGGCTTCAATAAGTTTATCTTAAGAATGCTCTGTCTTTGCCTTTACATCAGGTATGGATTATGTTGACCAATATTCTTTGTGTATCCAGAGTTGACAGTGAACAGTAACATGGCAGAAATATTAAGTATTGATTTGAGTCAATGGCATAGCTGCAGAGAGTTTGTATTTTCTTAAGATTCTTTGACTTTCCACCTGCATAGAACAGCATGTGAAGTTTTGGATTATGTTCAAGAACCAATTTTAAGGTGAAAAGCCTTTAAGGGGCATCTGGATCCTCTCTGGAGTCACGGTTATTCAACCTTAATTATGATGTCCAAAAATGGTGGCTAGCAAAGACCTGTGGAATCAAGTTCCACCCTCCTCATCCACGTTTTAGGACCCACAACAGCTTCTGGGAACAAGCCCCAGGTCATCTGACGGTCAGGTTCAGTGACACCTTGCTGGACAGCTCTTCTTGCCACCCAAGTGAATCACCCACAGAGTTCTAAAGGCTGTTTCAGCCCCACCCTCTCCAGGCTGTCCGAAACCACACTCATCTGCCACTCACCTGGCACTGAATCATACAGTGCCTGGAATGGCTACTTTTTCATGGACTTTGAGCTCCCAATATGTTGAACTCCTTGAAAGTGGAGTAAGTCTTCAAACCAAATACCTAGGGAGCACCTACTATTTTAAGAGCACTATCTTAGATACGCTCTTTTCCCTCAAGCAGCATATATTCCAGTGAGGAAAACATTTTCTTCATGTTCCAAGTAGTCTGGAAAGTTGAAAGTACAAAATAGGTGCACAATAAATACTGGCTGAACAAGTGGATTAGCCATTCTTCTGGAAGAGCCCTCTCTTCCTCTTTGCCAATTCGAATGCTTAGCATCCTTTCGCTGCTACTGTTTCCATGACTACTCACCTTTGCCAAGTCAGTCCTATTTGAGTCGAGGCAGAACCCACTGCATGTGGGACAAGATCTAGGATTTGTAATGCTTTTTGTGGGGAGGATGGTTTCTGATGATTAAATATCCAAAACTCTTATTTCTTTCTTTCTTTTTTTTTTTTTTTTTGAGTTAGAGTCTCACTCTGTCACCCAAACTGAAGTGCAGTGGCTGCTCCCGGCCACTGCAGCCTCGACCTGCTGGGCTCCAGCGATCCTTCCGCCTCAGCCTTCCAAGTAGCTGGAACTACAGGTGCGTGCTACCACGCCCAGCTAATTTTTGATTTACTGTAGAGATGAAGTCTCGCCAAGTTGCCCAGGCAGGTCTCGAACCCGCGGGCTCAGGCAACCCACTCACCTCAGTCTCCCAAAGCGCTGGGATTACAGGCTGAGCCACCAAGCCCGGCTCAAAACTCCTATTTCTTATGTGATGAAATCAACATGAGACACAATATTCAACGAATTCTCAAGTATTTAATAAAGAATTCGTCTTGCCCACACTTTCTGCATATCCTACAACACACAGCCTTTATCGCTGGCCCCCAAATTAAGATCTTGCGTCTCTGAGTCTCCAGTTGCTGCCATTAATAAAGTGATTCATCATTTAAAAACAAAAGGGAGCTGAAGTCCAGGAGGAAATGCTTAGGGCCATCAACCATGACCTGAATATCACAATGTTTATGTTCGCTGGGTGTGACCCCAGCCTGTATGACTCTTCACTGCATTTATTGGGGTGTGTGTGTGCGTGGGGGGGGTGAATAATGGGTGTGTCAGGCTGGGATGCCCTAGATCCCTTGAGGGTGGGAGGAAGGGCAGGTATCACTGCCGACCCATCTCAGAAACTGGCTACCAAGTATAGAAGGGAAGAGTCTCTCAAGTCCTCTTCACCTGCTTTAGATATACAGGGTCTTGAGAGACAATCTACTTTTTCCAAGTAGTTCTGAAACTGAGGACACAAAATCGGTTCCTTGAGGTCCACAAATAGTTCAAACCACTCATTCACCTCTAAGGTATGACCAACCAGGACTTGCAGGTGACTCCGATGGTGGCCAAGAGGCAACCATCACACCAGTGCAACAGAAGAACACCAGGAGGGAACTGAAAGGTACTTAAGTGTGGCCTTATGATCCAGTGAGACAAAGAGCCTTCCTGAGGTCAGCAGTCTTGGCCAGGTGTGCAGATGCCAGCAGTGGGATGGACCCATGTCTGAACAGCACCTGACCTAGAGTGGTAAGCACCAGGGCTCCCTGCCATGGGGCGCCCCAACCCAGCCAGTAGGGCAGCCAGAGCGGAATGGACTGGGCTGAGCGGGCAGTGCTTTGGCTTGAAGCATTCAGTGGGCAGTGCTCTGGCAGCATTTTCAAGTAAGGACAAGAGCCATCCTAATGGTTCATTACTAACACATATTTTCTGATTACTTATAATGACGTGAGGCTGTATTGCTTTCTGATCATTTCTGAACATAACACCTAAGCAATGGAAGTTCTAGTTAATTACAGTGGCATATTTACAAATAGAGGCCCAGTGGAAGTTAATTTAAAGTTGGACCTTGGAACTCTTAGATGTCTAACTCTGGTCTCTTCTTGGCCACTAACTACCCCTGAGGAATCAAGTCAAACGCTCCACAAAGACATAAATATTAAAAAAAAAGTCTTAGGGCCCAGATTGCTTTCATGGGAGGGAGGGAGAGAGAGAGGGAGGGGAGACACACTAACATGCAAACCTACAATCAAACCAAGACTAGCAACAATTAAAGTTTTATCCTTCAGAAACACTGGAATTACCCTCTGAGACTTCACGACTAAGTGACTCTCATCCTTTATTACATGAATGCCGTGGATTTTAGCAAAAGAGAGGTAATAAAAAAAAAAAGTCCATCTAGGCAGAATAAGGCCCACATCTATCTCCGGGAAAGAGAGAAACTAAACACCTGTAGTCTGGCGCCCCTCTTCAGGGCACTGGACTTCCAACCAGGCCTGGCTGCTGCCGTGGGTGGATGCAGCTAGGGAAGAACAGCTCATTTTGTTGGGTGTTCACTGAACTTGGAGTTGGAAGAAATCTTAAGGGTACAGTGACTGTATGTTCTGAACCCCAAATGTGTCATGCTAGCCAGCAAGAGATAAACCACCAGCTTTGGGGCGACCCAAGGCCAGACCACTGCTAGCACCTTGCTATTACGCTGGCAGTCTTTCTGCTCCAAGATCCCTCTTGGGGCTGTGGGAAGGACTGGGAATGCCTCTTTATCTCTCTGAGTGGCTCAGGATGGCCAGCAGTGGGAGAATGAAGATCAGATTGCCAGGTGTCCTTCCAACAGCAGCAGAGGCTCAGGCTCGAGGCAGCTGAGGAGGGCAGGGTGAGGCTCTTCCTCCATGTGGCTTGTCGCTGGCCCTTGTGGGTACTGACAGGGGCCCATGTTAAGGAGAGCGGGGAGAGACAGCTGGGACAGCTCAGGCAATCCTTTAAAGATGCTAATAGAACACTCTGGGTACCACATACAAATCTCCTCACGCCATCTGTGGTGTCGGTTCCCTTTGTTAGTGGAAAAGAATAGTCTCCTTAGCGGTACCCACCCCCCGAATGGGAACAGCGACTCTAGAAATCAAAAGTTTTACAATCACAGGCAAATTGCTGCACCTTTTTAACAAAAAGAAACCCAACTGAGTTTAGTTCATCCAGGAAAGCAGTCACTCCTCCTGCCAACAGTGTAAGATTGGCTGGGTTGCTTCCTGTTGTCCTCATTAACCTCTGGAGACATTTTATGCCACAATAAACATTAAATAACTTTTTTAAAAGGTGCCAAAAGATATTAGCCTATATCAGAACTAGTCCTTATAAGAGCTTTGTGGGGCAACCCCTTTGGGTCCCCTCCCACCGTGGGAGCTTCTCTGTGCTCTCAATAAATCCTGTTTTCTCAAAAAAAAGAACTAAAGTTTTCATTTTAACCCCTTTTTACAGATAAGCAAACTGAGACTCAAATAAGTGATTTGACTCAATGACACAGAGCTATGGCAATGGCAGCTTCTTGCTAAACACACCCCACCATTCCTGTCATACCACAGGATCACATTTAGCTTGGAAGGGGCTGCCGGGGAGGCTTTTTCAGTCCCTAGCTCCCTCTGAGCAGAGCCCCAGGGGTGGCTAGTGTCCCACAGTGGTGAACTGACCAGCTCTACAAATCAGACACAACTAAAGAGCATCCTCCAGAGCTTGTGAAAGACACCAGCATCCGGATTCAGCCTGAACTCTGATCTGTCACTGCGGAGCCTCTGAAGTCGTAGGGTCTGTGTTTTCATCCTCTCAAAACGAGCAGAACAGGCCACATGAGAACAGAAAGGAGCCCCTGGAAGCAGGGCTGTCCCAGGGAAGCAGGCAAGCCAGGTTGCCGCATACTCCCTTGCTCCAACCCTGTGAGCAAGGCAGTCTTTTACTCTGTGACAGTCACCACCACTGCTACTACATTCCCAGCCAGGCTGTGAATTCTTTGGGGGGAGATCCTTGCATTCACCTCTATCCCCTGTGCCCAGCAAGTGAACTCTACAGATGAACTCTAATGAATTAGGCTTTCTATCAACACGGAGCCTCCCAACTGACAAACGACAAGGACACACCAAAAACTCAACAAGAATGGAGAGCGAAAGCGCTAAGAAGCCACGGTCCTCAAGTGGGGTGCTGATATTCCAGCGACATGTTAGGGCAAGGTTTCTTAAGAGGGTTCCTCAGAACACCGACCCTTGAAGAAAAAGGATTTGGTTCAAGATGTCAAATACGTTTAGGAAGCATAGTCTACCCTAGAAGGTTCATACTATGTATTAACTTTTAAGACTCTGAGAAGTCCTGCTGCAAATAGCGAATTTTTTGTTTAACATGGCATTTCTTAAACTTACTTGACCACAGAATTTTTCCACTTTGCTCTTATGAATATCTTGAGAATCTAGTATTCTGTGAAACACTCTGAGAAACACTGACCTGTAGGACCTCTCAATGCTAAGTCACAGAACAAGTTTTTAATTCATTTGAGTTTCTAAAACCAAAATTTAAAACAATATGGAGAGTGGGGGAACAAGGCTTTGACATCAAATGAACACATCAACAAAATCAGGGCAAAGTGGGCGGTGCCTCTTTGAAAATCGAATAAACGTGTCTCCAAGTTGGGAAGAGAAAGCAGTCAGCAAACATCCTCCCACTCTAAGGCCAGGGAGGACCTGTGGTAGGCGATCTCTCCAGTTCAGAAGTAGAACCCACCAAGCCCCTTGTCTCCCACCTCCACGTGGAAAGATAAGTCTGTGGGAAGCAGAGGCGGGCCCTGGGAAAAGACCCTACTGAGAGAAAATGTTATTTACAAGGTGTTGACTGCTGAGCATATGAACATTCCAAAAAGCATTTCATGGGTACTTAAAGTTAACAAGAATTATATTCTGGCTATCCTCATCTCATTTATTTATACTCCACATAAGCTTTATGGCCAAGACAGACCTTCCAGAAAGCCATGTGCAAATGTACCTGCTTTAAGCAGAAGTTGCTCAGGCTCCGTTCTCATGCTTAGCAGGCTGGCCAGAGGTGAGCGCAGGTGTACTAAAAAACCAACAGGCCCAGGAAGAGCAGCCATGGTGCTAGATGTCACTGCTGTCCAGGAAAACGGCAGCGTATGTAGGGAGTTCACGAACCTCTGCAAAACAAACCCCTTTTCACGGCTGTATCTGTTTTTTACTCTCAACACTAAAAAGATCCCAGTCATTCTCTCTTTGAGTGACAGATCAGATTCTGGGCTTTTTAGAAAGAATAAAGATCCTTGCAGATGCAGATTTCTTCAGGCCAGCGTGTCATAACCAAAGAGCCACAAGTGCAAATCACAGAGGGTATCTGCTATGCATTTCACGACAGAGCCATGAGCTATATTTTCTGAAACGGAAATAGCTACATCAGGAAAAAAACCATGATATAGATAGCATAATTTTTTGTGTGTTTTTTAGTTGGAGTCTCATTCTTTCACCCAGGCTGGAGTGCAGTGGCATGCACGCTCACAGCCAACCCAGTGTCAACCTGCTGGGCTCCAGCGATTCTTCTGCCTCAGCCTTCCAAGTAGCCGGAACCACTGACGTGCACTACCACGCCCGGCTATTTTTTCTTTCATTGTAGAGACGAGGTCTCGTCAAGTTGCCCGGGCTGGTCTCAAACCCGCAGGCTCAGGCAATCCACTCACCTCCGCCTCCCAAAGTGCTGGGATTACAGGCTGAGCCACCGAGCTCGGCCTAGATAGCATATCTTACCTGTATTTGATTAGAATCAGTCCTATCTCCAGATTAAATTTTGAAGACATAACAGAATTATAGCATTCAAACATTATAGTCCAACAAGCATCAATGGTTGATTCCTTTTGGGAAGTGAAGTGGCCCATGTATGAATCCTAAATGGCTCCCACCAATTCCTTACAGTTCCCCAATGTCCCGTTACCTCACCAGGGCCATGTCACAGACAGAACGTTAGGGTTCAAGTTTAAAACCACACGCCCTATGCCCCTTTAGGACTCCACGATTCTATCTTCTATTGACAGATGAGAAACCTAATATTCTAAGAGATTCATTTGTGACATGACCAGTGGCAAAGACAAGAAGAGAACGACCCCACAACTTCCACCTGGACTTTTCCTAGTGGATGTTTTCTAATCCTTAATATAAAGGAGTTTCAACACAAAACCAAATCCTGGGCTGCTCCCTCATGGGGTCATCAGATGTCATAAGATGATGACAAGTGAGAGTTCGTGAACATAGGCATTGTCTGGCATGGTGATTCTGAAGCTGCTTTCCTCTGCGAGGAGGGACATGTCAAACTCCAGAGGGCTGCCTGTGAGCTCGGGCCTGTAGCCATCATGCCAGCTCACAGCCAGTGCCCCCC
>NW_007250517.1:217368-238013 GCF_000164805.1 Carlito syrichta
GCCCCCCCCCCCCACAGCTCACAGTCACCTCTGCTGCCGATGTGTTAATAACTTATATGGGTCAAGTTTTCTGAGAGAAGATTCCAGTAGCCAGCACTCAGAAAAAGGGAAGGTGATTTTTTTTCTTTCCAGATGGATCCATAGGTGAAAGTTTTCCACACAGGGTCTAAAATGAATGACATGTGTCAAACACACAGTCCTTCAGAGAGGTCTCTCACCCCAGCTCCTCAGTGGGACTGCCTGCCAGCTGAACAAGAGGGGTGTCACGTGACCTTCTGCTAGCAAGCCAGGAGGTCAGTCTGAAGAAATACTTAAAAAAAAAAACAAAAAAAGAAAGAAGTCAAACCAAGAAAGTTATTACTGAGCAGCTCTTGGGACCCTGGGACACTTCATTTGGGAGAAGTGAAGAGTAGTGAGATTCTGACCTCAGTCTTATTCTGTGAATGCAGGAGAGAGTCGTCAATAAAATAATAACCACAGTTAACATTTAAATGTAAAAAAATACACATCAGGCCACAGGCCCTCCTGGTTGTTGAGAGGAATGATTCATTCCAAGGCAGAATGGAAACCCCAAACCCAGAATCCAGACTTCCCAAGGCCCCCCTGTCCTTAGGATGCTGCTGTTCTTGCTGTGTGGTCGTACCGAGCTGGTTTACTTTCAGGAAAGCGTGGCGACTTTTCAGTTTGAACAGAAGAAACAGCTTCACAAAACAACCTCCTCTAAAATGTTTTGAGGAGAAGGGGACTCTGAGGTTTCACTGAGGTATGATAATGAAATGCATGATCCCCAATTTATCGGTAATTTATTATTAACAAAGTCACAGTTCATCAAATTTTTTGAATTTAAGTGTTTACATCTCCCTTAAAAGACTTTTGTACAATCTTTTAGAATTACACATACACAAGAAAGATCTGCTATTCAACTAAAAGGGAATCCTACACTTGAAAACTCAGACGGAAACTGATAGTACATTTTCTTCTGAATGCATGAACTAGAAAGTAGTTTTCTTACAAGTATGCCCAAATTAAACTTACTTGTGTTTTTCTTTCTTATTTATTTACTCTAGAGCAGGGTCTCACTATGTTGCCCAGGGTGGTCTTGAACTTCTTGACTCAGGCAATCCTCCCGCCTCAGCCTCCTTAAGTGCTGGGACTACAGGCATAAAAGTCATAGCACTCCACCCTACTTGTGTCTTTAGAAGTCTCTTTTTGAAGGGGCAAGCCATTAACTCTTCTAAAAACCAAGATCTGAATTTCTAAGATAAATCTTCCACATACTTCCTAAAGGAAGACAGACTAGTCTTCTAAAAGCCAAATATCTAAATTTCCAAAATCTCTACCAGTCCAAGTTCTTCGATGGCCCTGAACTGGCTGGCATGGGTGTGCTGTCGCCCTCTTTAGCTTCCATTACTGCTCTTTTACAATCTGAAAGGCTATCAGTGACTGAAGTCAGATGCCTGAGTTCCATTAGGGTCTCTTATGACTGGGAGAGTTGAGAAGCGTTGGCCTCATGACACTCTTGACAGTTCTCTTTTGCAACTACCCTTGAGCTGCAGCGAGCTCACCATGGGAGACCCTTGTAATTCCTTCAGCACGGCAGAGGGGTCAAACAGGGCTCAAGTTTTCTGGCTCTGAAGTCCCTTTCTTTTTATACCATTGAAAGCGTGTAAGCAGCTCGCCGAGATGGAAACAAAACAAAGCAGAAGGGAACAAGGAACTGGGCACAGAACAGAGTCCGTAAACCAGGGGGTGCTGGGATGTAAACCTGTTGGCAGAAGACCCCGGTGTTCCTCTTACTTCTTGAGGGGAAGTGTTTTAGGGCAAGCTTGTCTGTTGTCTGCTGCTCTGCCTCCAGTTCAGAGCACTTCCCATTTTTTACCATCTAGAGAGAATAAGGAAGAACTACCATGATTCAAGCCACTTGAGAAATAAGACCAGCTTTGTGACCCTGGGCAAACGACTTAACCTCTCTGGGTGACGTACTTGCCCATCTGTCAGCATACCTAATTGCATGCTTCATATTTCAGCTCACTGCAGATTTCAAAGCACTTTCACATACTTTTTCCGTGCATCTGTTCCTTGCAATAACCCTGCAAAGTAACAGGGGCTGATTACTACTCTCATTTTCAGACCTAATGACACACCTATGAAGGCAGCAAGAAAGTGGTGGAAGTGGGAGGGAGCCGTCAATTTCTGATTCCGGTCAAATGCTGTTCTTGCCACATTATACTGCCTGGTCTTTCGGCTTCCAACAACATTCAAATGCCACTATTAAAAATTAAAAAAAAAAAATCTCTGTCACCATTCACAACCCATGTCACTCTGTGTTTGAAATCTGACATCATTTGTAGTTTGGGGACCAAGGAGAAGCACATGAGTAAGTGCTTCCACTTTAAAAACACATGTGCATGTTTATTGCAGTATTGTTCACAACAGCAAGACATGGAACCAACGATGCTGCCCATCGAAAGAGGACTGGCTAAAAAAAAAAAAAGTGGTACATATACACAATGGAATATTACACAGCCATAAAGAAGGACAAAATTATGAACTTTACAGCAACCTGGACAGACTTAGAGTCTAAAATACTGAGCAATCTATCACAGAAACAACTAACTGAGTATCACATGTTCTCACTCATAAGCAGACCTTGAATAATTATTGAAATACTATAAGAAAAGCATTGGCAGTAGTGGGGCATTGCTGGGGGGCAGGGGTAGTGGGATTGGCATAGTGGGAAACTGCGGCAGGGAGGGGATGGGATTGGCAGTAGTGGGAATCTCCCAGGGGGTGAGGGTGGGGATGCAAGATTGGCAGTAGTGGGAATCTGCTGGGGGAGGGGGCACACCTCATCAACAAGGGTACCTGCATAATGAACATTTGTATAGGTAACCCTGAATTGTACCCCACATCTTTAAAATAAAAAAATTAAAAGTAAAAAAACCAAAAAACACTCAAGCTTGGTTCGTCTGTTTTTTTAACTGCTTAGCTCTTGAGAACTACCGAATAAAGATGCTTAGTGCGAAAGTGAAGACTGACCTAGCAGATCTTGCTCCTGATATCAACGCTCATAAACTAGAGTCCAGAACACACACTCTATGGCTAAGCATGAGGTCCCTGCAAATTGTCACTTTACTGAAGACTGGCAAAGGCAGCATTGGGCTAGGGAGTCTCCCTAAGAAAGTTCTCTGGCTGGGCTCCTCAGCCCTGAAGCATCACCCGTTCCTCCTCCCTCTCTTTCTCTTCTCTTCTCATCCACCCATCAACTAGGGGGACCGGTGTCATGGGCGAGCAGGGACAACTGAATACACAAGGGAATGAGCTCTCTGAATGTGGGTGTGTTCTTTGCACCAGCAGCCAAATTCCTGAGCTGTCAGCTGACTGTGGGGAGGGCAGCTGAGGGCCCTACTGTGCCTGCAGGTGAAACTGAGGTAGACTGGCTGGCGGCCCGTGTGACGAGCACCACGGCCACATGGATCTCGGTACAGAGTAAAGCGTGACGTCAGAACCCAGGTGCCACCCACTCCCATCTTGTCGTGTTTATGCCATAGCGCTGGGCACTGACCTGCTTTGCCCACTTCCCCTTCCTCAGTGATCCTTCAGCCCGGCACCCAGCTCTGAGATGAGGCCTGCTTAGCACCAGTGAAGTTCCCCACGTTCAAACCAACAACATTCTGTGTGGAGATGAGGGAATCAAAGTTAAAATCCAACCCGTCTGCATCCATGAGTTCACTACGGATAATGGACTCCATGTCACATTCCAAGCTCCCGTTGAACATGTCTAGGTCCAAGTCGCTGGGGAACTTCTCGTGGCCCATGACGGGCAGGTTTGCACTAGTTGAGTACAAGGAGGAGCCTGAGAGAGAGTCCGAGAGGGTTTGCATAGACTGGCTGACGGGAGACTGCTGCTGGTGTTTGGCTGACCCGAGGCTGCTGGAGTCACTCAAGCCCATGTTGCTGACGGAATTCGACAAGGCACGGCTGCCACCGAGAGCGCCCTGGGTTTGGTGCTGGTGGTGGAGCAAGTTCTGATTGACCAAACTCCCCTGGTTAGGCTGGGCGGCAAAGGACATCATTGGGTCACTGCGAAGCATCACGTTCCGGCGGGAGTTCTGGGCAGACACGGCGGTGCTGGCCTGAGACATCAAGGGGTCCGACTGGGTCATCATGACATCGCTGTGGCTGAGTGAGTCTGAAGTGAGCAGGTCCTGGAGTGTCTGGTTGCCATAGTGAGACATGGAAGAGAAGGTGGCTGGCTTGTTCTCTTGGATGGTCTGCATGGGAGACTGGCGCAGGGAGCTCAGGGGCGAGGGCCCGAACACCGTGCTGTTGAAGGAGCCGGTGGGCGAGCCCAGGCCGGAGCCCTTGGCGGTGTACGGGAAGCTGGAGCTCCGCTGCATGAGCCCCCCGGTGGGCGACGGCTGGGCTGGCGGGAGCGTGATGTTGTCCAGCAGGTCATCCATGAGGTTGTCAGCCAGCCCGTCGTTCAGATTCATGGTGCCCGCCATGTCGGTCAGCCGTGGCAGCTCCACGTTGCACGGCTTGCTGACAGAGGGCGACAGGCTGGCGGAGCTGCTGTAGAGCATGGGCGACAGCGGCGCGTCGTCGTCCTGGACGTCGTCCAGCTCTGTGCTTGCCAGGATGGGCGACAGGCGGCCACTCACCGTGCTGGCGTTGGAATTGGTGCGCGAGCGGAAGTCCGTCCAGGCGTCCAGTTCGTCGCTGCTGCGGGATGTGGGGCTGCCGGGCCACTTGGAGAGCTGGGAGGGGCTGTCGTCGGCAGACTCCGGGGCGGTCTGCAGGGCTGCCTTCTTCTTGGCTGCCCGGCCCCGGCTCTTGGTATACTTGTTGCTGTTGTCCATGGAGACGGCCCGCCGCCGGGGGGCCTTCCCGCTCTTCCCCCCGTCGGGGTTGATGATCCACCAGGAGCTCTTGCCCGTCCCCTCGTTCTGGACCCGCATGAAGCGGCTGTGCAGTGACAGGTTGTGCCGAATGGAGTTCTGCAGAGAGAGGAGAAAACATGGGCTGTGAACCAGAGGTCCCAAACCGAGCACCCGAAGACAGTTCAGCAGACTCCTCCGTTTCAAAGACAAAAACAAAACAAAACACAAAACCTCACTCAAAAAGACAGACATCCGCATGACCCTCCTCTACTTGGTATAAAACAACTGTGCATCCAGGAGGTGGGGAGATGGTTTCCTGCCCAGGAGAGGCTGGCAATGTGTGAGCTCACTGACAGTGGGTTTTCCTGAATACCTAAGTTTCACTGTCCTGCCTATAATTATATTGCCTACATGCATTCTGCTGTCATACCACTCCCACCCCTGCACTTTGCCACAAACCTCTCTGGCTCTCTGGGGTAATTAATCACCTGGGGAGCTGTTTTCTGATGGTCCCTTCCTCCACTGGAGGCAGGCTCTACCTCTTCTTGGCCACTTGAGAACTGGTGAGCATTCCTATCCGTCCTTTTCATGACCACTCACCCTGCCCCAACTCCACAGTTTACTGTCTAACTTCCGGCAGACATAAGAAAAGAATGCGAGAGTAGGGTTTGCAGGGGTGACAGAAGGAGGCAAGTCTCCCATTCAAAAGAATTCAGATAATCTATATAGATATGCCACCCCCTCAAGGCAGTGTGGACTGAGCATAGTAGCTTCTAAAGAGTACAGTATGAAAGGGGTGGTGGGAGGGTAACTTTATAGTGGAGAAACTGACAAATACTGCCTTGGCCAGGTGATCAAGGGACAGGACAAGCTGACAGTATGTACCCTTGATATGATGTGATGTGATGAGAACAGCACCTCCTTCTATGGTCTTCCGGCCGAAACCCATAACCCCCGCCTCATCATGAGAAAACTTTCACCAGATAAATGCCAATTAAGGGACATTTACAAAATGCCTATTCTGCACTTCTCAAAACCGTCACAGTCAAGAAAAGCCTAAGGAGAGGAGACATGATGGCTAAAGGTAATATGGTATTCTCTCTGGGACACTGAGCAAACATGAGGACAATCTGAATAAAGTATGAACATTCATCAATAATAATGTATCCTTACTGGATCACCACGTGTGACAAATGCACCATACAAAAAGATGTTAACATCAGGGGAAACCTGATGCTGGGCATATAGAAACTCGGTACTATCTTTATAACTTTCCCATAAAAATAAGAATATTCACAAATAAAGTCTATTTTATATTTTAAAAATAGGACAAAATACCCTCAAAACTCTAACGACTACACCCATCCTGCAAGAATCATGCTCCTTGCTTGGTAGATAGGCCCAGTTGACAGGGATAACCCAGATTCAGGTCCTGTCTCTGCCATTGACCAGCCATGTGACTCGGAACAAATCTAATCTGCCAGCAACAACTGCAGCTCCCCACCTTCATTATGGCCATAATCATGCCCAAACCACCCCTCTCTGACGGGAATGACGTAAGAATTATGTATGATAATATACTCTGGAAGCCAGTCCCTCTATGAAGTTCGGGTGTTCTCACTGCTGATACAAAGCAGTGCTGTTCATGGGGGAGAGAGCTCAGGGCCTGGGGCAGGCTCGCTCTGATCTGTGGAACGCCTACTGTGTAGTAAGAGGAGCCAGTAATTGTGCATTCTCCACATCTGGAACAGCACCTGCAGGCCAGATGAGTTTGTATTCACAAGTTAATGAGAAAAGATATTGCCTGATGCTGTGTATTAAATATGAACAATCCTAAAAGCTACCACTTCAAAAAAATTGGCAATCACCAACTGTATTTATGTAGGAGATACAAATACATGTGTTCTACCAGAATGTTTTTAAAACACAGAAAATTAGCAGGATTTTAGCATAAGTCAATAACCCAAAACACCCAGAGTGTTTCCCGTGTTTGCTCCTGTGCAGGAAGGGCCAGGTCTTCAGGCTGTGCAGCGAGCACTGGCAACCACGGGTCCTAAGTTGGCCTTTCTACAACTGTTGTAAAGATGCATCTGGGAGAAGAAAATAAGCAGCATGCTGTGGATCTGATAAAACAAATGTTGCCCAGGAGACTATGCACCCTGCTTCCCTAGTAATAACGGCAACTCTATTAATGGTTCAGAAATCCTGTTTCTTGTTTTTGCTTTTGTTTTTGAATTGGAGTCTCACTCTGTCACCCAGGCTGAGTACAGTGGTACACTCACAGCCACCTGCTGGGCTCAGATGATCCTTCTACCTCAGCCTTCCAAGTAGCTGGAACTACAGGCATGCACCACCACACCCATCTAATTTTTTGATTTATTGTAGAGTCGAGGTCTCACCAAGTTGCCCAGGCTGGTCTTGGACCCACAGGCTCAGGCAGTCCTCTCATCTATGCCTCCCAAAGTGCTGGGATTATAGGTGTGAGCTACCACGGCACCCGGCCACAGCAATAGTGTTTCTTAACAAGGTAAAACACTTCCTCTATTAAACAGGTATGAAGCCTGCTCTCAACATGTACTCTGCAGGGCTCAGAGGCAGGTAAACACAGATGGTCCTACCACCAAGTACTCGGGTAACTAGATCTAGTCAACACAAACTTAAACTCAAGCTTCTGGGTGAAAAACAGGGGTTCCTGAGGCCAAGTCGGGGGGAAATGTGGACATCTACCCTCACTACTCCCACCCTGGCCAGTCCCCTTTACTCTAGATTCTGGAAAGAGTTCACACCAAAACCCAGAATTCACAAGAATAACTAATTATAAGCACTCAGTTACCCCCCTCCTTTTTAAAAGCATCTAGGGAACAATATTTTTTAAATGAATTATAGTTTCACCAATCTCAACCCAACTGAGAAAAAGAACAAGACATTTTCTAGAATTGCAAGGGGCCCCATATGAATGATCTGATGGCCATCAGTACGACTCTGACTTCCAGCAATGTATATGTATACTTTTATACAATTACAAGCTGCAACTGGTTAACATTTAGAGACAGATCTTAAGCTGCCATAAGGGACTGTATGGTAAAAGGGTTGGAACACCCACATTCAAGGCCATAACCACCAGGTGTCAGGGTGGGGAGGGACCATGGAGACAGTCCACCCACTTCCAGGATCCTTACTGCAAAGGCGAAGAAATGAGAGTGCACCAGGTTACAGCATCATCTGTGATTTAGCCACAGGTTTTAGTTCATTGCCTCTAATCCTCATGATAAACCTGAAGAATTAATATATCAGTCCCCTGATTATATATATATGAAGACTTAGGCTGAGCGACATTACATACCTTAACACAAGGTCTCACAGCTAACGTCGACAAGAACCAAAACTGAAATTGGGTTTCCCGACTCGAATCCACTGCTTTTTCTACAACCCTTCAAATTATTTAGAAGTCATCATTTAATCTATTTGTGCTAACAGTTAAAGAAAGAAACACCCAAAGAAACTAACATTTTAGAAGGAAGCGGGATTCAAAAGCACAATCTTATTGTTGTAATTTTGTTTAGAAATAGTTGTGGGTAATAATTTGGTGGGTCCTTCCCAACAAAAAAATTTTTAAGGGTTTTTTAAAAAGAAAATCTATCTTGTGGAAGCTCAGACCTGGAAGTGCAAGCTTACTTGAACGCACACTTGCCTTTCTTTAGTAGGACTGTCTTTCCTTAGTAAGGTGGCCGTCACAGCACTCATCCTAAGGACGGTGGTTACATACGAACCAATGTTAGCTATGCTTAGGTTCTGAAACAAAGCCCAACTTACTAAATGGGTGATTAGCTTCAGTGCCCAACCTGTGCTTGACTCTAATTTCCGAGGCTTATTAGCGGCAGAATACCTTCCCTGAGGCGTATTCCCCACAGAAAACACAGACAGGTTTTTCCAGTTACATCACCAAGACAACTCCAACAAAAACTGTGCCACCATCATCCTTCTCACTGCCAGTCTCCACAGCCTGCTATGCATACGGGCTGGCCGGCCTTCCATTAATGAAATCCATAACCTGAAAGTGGGGCATTGACAAAGGCAAATAAACCTGGTCCCTCTGCCCATTTCTAGTTCAAATGCTTCCTCACCCCTCCAAGGTTAGATGCCAGAAACGTATTCTACTGTGTTTCTCACCAGCCATGATTCCAATTATTGTTGCCCCTCAGTATACACTAGAGATTGGTTCTAACCAAATCCAGGAAGTCCCACAGCCAGCTGCGGAACTCCCATAGAGGAAAGGTTGGGTCTCTGAATGCGCTGCATTTGGTTGAAAAGGAGCTGTTGCGTGCATGGAACCTTGCAACTCAAACCCGTGTGGCTCAAGGGGCAACTGTACCAACCTCTCTATTTAAACTTGGGCAAAGCAGGAAAGGTAAATAGACGCCAGAGAAACAAGAACGGCAATGCTTCCCCTTCGCCTTCCCTGGCAACAAAAGCGAATGGGGATAGGAGTTCTGAGAGATTTCAAAGAGCCACCCCCCCAATCCCCCAATCCCCGCCATCCCAGGGGAACTACCATTAGCAATATTCTGTGGTTTTCCACTAATTCATCTATCATCTGACCAAACTGTCTAAATTTCTAAGATTCCACATTAGCTTGGGAATTGGGAGCTACAAGTAAAGAAGGAATGGTTTGCTAGAACTAGAGTGATCTTTCTAATCACATCTACATACACATTTTGATACATGCTGTATGGCAGGCCAATGGCAACCGCCTGGGGAACCAAGGGTGCACTTTCCTTGAGGCTAAGATGACAAGGTACATAACTGCCAACCAAGACTCCTACTCAGGCTATTCTGTCATCACATTACTTACTAAAGGAGTTGAGGAACTACTATGACCCCAGCCCCAAACTATGTGAAAAGTTCTGGTTATTTAAATCTACGACTTAGAAATCAAGATTCTGAGGCAGGGCACAATGGCTCACACCTGTAATCTCAGCAGCTTGAGAGGCTAAGGCAGGAGAATTGCTTGAGGCCAGGACTTCAAGACCAACCTGGGCAACATAGTAAGACTCTGTCTCTACAAAAAAAATTACTTAAAAAACACCCCTCCCCTCAAAACAAACAAAAAAGAAATCAAAATTCTGATGAATTACAAGAAAGCAAATATCTCTAGTCAGAAATTTTAGCTTCAGGAACAATTATGCCAGTTTTTCCTCAACTTGGGAGCAGAGATACAGAAGCCTTCCAACAACCCAACATGTCTGAAGAGAGAGCAGAGACAGGAATACTTTCCATCTCATTTTTTATATTTTATTTTATTTTTTTGAGTTGGAGTCTCACTCTGTCGCCCAGACTGGAGTGCAGTGGCCGCTCCCGGCCACCGCAGCCTCGACCTGCCGGGCTCCGGCGATCCTTCCGCCTCAGCCTTCCGAGTAGCCGGAATTACAGGCGCGCGCTACCACGCCCGGCTGATTTTTTGATTTATTGTAGAGATGAGGTCTCGCTCCCCAGGTGGGTCTCGAACCCGCGGGCTCAGGCAATCCACTCACCTCAGCCTCCCAAAGGCACGGGATTACAGGCTGAGCCACCGAGCCCGACTTCCATCTCATTTTTATGTCAATCTTTTGACAAAACGATTTACACTGAAGCCAGCCCTGCACTGGGGCAGAAACCCATCAGGTGTCATTAACGAGTAACAGAACGGGCAGTCAGTGGCATAAACCTTCCAGGGGGCATGTGCAGCAGGTGTGTGAGGGAGGAAGGTGATGGAATTCACACTTCAGTCATGCTGCCCAGAGGTGCCCATGCTAGGCCCGCCTCAAAGAAGTTAGCATAAAGATGACTGTACTTATTAGAATCTGGTCATGATTTTTCGACCGTTTTTTATCCCAAAATACGTTTACTGTTCGTGTGTTCATGGTCCCTACATCTCTGTGCCAGCTGCTTGTGAAGACAGATGGACCAAAACAGACAAGATGAGGTGTCATTTCACCAATAACTAACCAGGAGGTAATTCCCGCCTGCAATTTCAAGTGGCCACGGGAGGGAGGGAGGTGAAGAGAGTGTGATGCTGAAGAGACCACCGGGCTCTGATGTCAGCCAGGTCTGTGTTGGAGTCCTGGCTCTGGCACTTGCCTGCGACCTTGGGCAAGCTGCTTACCCTCAGATGCCTTTGGAAAAATGGGGAGACAAACACCCTCTGTCCATCTCCAGGAGCTTTGGGAAGATTATACAAAGCTCTGCATGCAAATGACTCCGCAGAATGCCAAGCGCAAAAGCAGCTCTCAACCACTGCGAGATTCCACGCACGGATGTGGTGATACTGCACACGATCACGTACTGTTTTCCCAGCATCAGATACTTTAAGCCAAAAGGTGAGGGGGCGGCACCTTCCAGGAAAGAATTTCAAACTTTTTAAAAGCGCTTCCAAGAGGCTGTGCCAGTCGGAAGGGACGGGTAATTGCTGCAAGGCCGCTGCCCCATGTCCGCTTCGACCTTCCAAACCACATTTACCTTGTGGACTGTCCCCTAGCCCAGACACCAGCTGCATGTGCTTCCCCTGGAACACAGAGAGGTTTTTGTCTGGAAGCAACATGTGGTATCAATTTATCTTTCTCAGCAAGGAGAATCTACTCACTTTAAAAATAAAAAGGGAGTTGTGTAATTTAACTCTTAAAAGTCCCCTTTTAAAAAAAGTTTAAGATAAATCCCTCCTCTTTGACTGTCTAAAGAGCAGCAAAGTGACTCACAGTTGTTGACTCTGAAGTCAGGCCTGCCACTTCCCACCAGGCAGACTGCAGGCATCTCCTGGTCCTTAGAAGAGACTTTAGGGGGTCGCGGGGAACACCGCAAGGGACCGTCTTTAAGGACAATGCTCACCCACCTAGCGTACAGGGCCAGTATTTCAAGTAGGTCTCACTGTTTGACTTGTGGATGCTGACGACTCAGGATGACGTTGCCAAATACCTGAAATCTAACATATGCATTTGCAGAACTGCAGATGACAAAGGTTGTGCGAACAGCCAAATGGAAACTACGAGTCACAGGGAAACCCAGAGGTGTGTGTGCCACAGCACAGCAATGTAAAGAGACAGTTTCAGGTGAGGGCCTTTGGTTTACAATGACGGGCTCTTTCAAAGGCAGTTCCCAGTTGAGTGCGGTGGCACATGCCTAGAATCCCAGCACTTCAGGAGGCCAAGGCGAGAGGACCACTTGAGCCAGGAGTTTGAGACCAGCCTGGGCAACATAGTAAGACTTTGTCTCTACAAAAAATTTTAAAAATTGGCTGGGTGTGGTGACTCATGCTTGTAACCCCAGAACTTTGGGAGGCTGAGGCGGAAGAATCAATCACTCGAGCCCAGGAGGACGAGGCTATAGTAAGCCATTACCATGCTACTGCACTTCAGCCTGGGCCACAGAGTGAGACTCCAACTCAAAAAAAAGGGCAGTTCTCTGGACGAAGCCCTTGATTTTTCTTCAGTAGTAGTTCTTCATCTTGGCTGCCCATTAGAACCACCTGGGGTGACTTTAAACAAACCCCACCCCCAGAGATTCTGATATAATTGGTATGGGTATGGCCTAGGCATAGGTACATTTTTAAAGCTCCCCAAATTATTCTAATATAGCAATTAGGGGCAAGAGCCACTGGAATCTCCCCCTTACATTTCCACTAACTGAGAATCTGACTCCAGATCAGAAAATGCTTCCTGGTCTTCCCAGGTCTTGTAACAGAGCATAGCGATGTCCTTTAAGGCCAAGATTCCACTATGCAGAAGATAAGGGTGAGAAAAGGGGTCAGAGGTTAAAGCTGAATTTACGTATGCAGAAGAAAATGGAGAGTTAGGGCAAATTTTCAGATAATCGAGGTCCAGATCTGCTTTATCTTAAAAAATGATGAGGTGGGGGAGGGATCCCTGACTAAGGTCAGTGCCCTGTGACGTCTGTCTACCCAGCATGCATAGGACATGTTGTTTGAAACCAACAATGGATAGTATGAGCATATAAAACAGCTATGAAACCAGAAAGTTATTATTTCATATGCAGTGCCAGCTATAATGGCCAAAAACAAACCTTCTGGATTGAAAAAAAATGTAAATAAACTTTCATGTAAAGATTGCACAATCGAGCCTGCTGTGTAAGACAAGTTCCAGGCTAGCTCCACTCTGACTCTTGTAAGATGATGTTCTAAGATAAATATTGTTGGGAACTTGGCTGAAGGAGTCAGTTTCCAGCCAGAAACGAGATTTCCCGTTAAATTTGCTGACAATAATCCTCTACTCCCAGAGATCTCCTTTGGAAACTGACATTTGTTTTAAGTTTCCATGCAAGAATCAAGCGGCAGATTCGGGTCTTTCATTAGGAAGAATAAAGTAATCATCTCCTAGTGATCAGAATAACGAATCTATTTTCTATCCACACACATGAGGCTAGCTGGACAATGTATCCTGCTCCCAACTAAGAAAGAAATCCTGAATGGGATGAAAGTTCTCTTAAATAGCATAAGAAAGATGGCTGTCACTATACTGCACACAGTTTTGCTGGATTTTCTAGGGTGGATTTTCTTTTCATATTAACTTTTTAATTTTTTTCACTTAGAACTCTTCTGTCCAAGCTCTTCCACAGCTGTTTCTGCTCTTGGAGGGCAAGAGGGAACATTCCATTCCTCACAGCCAAACCTGCACTTCCGGCACACAGAGAACCCTGGCAGTTCTGCAGCTTCTGCCCACACCCACTCCCGACAGCACCCTGCGCCTCCCCACAAACTCTCCCACTTCCAGCCCTATGTGTTTCTCCCCCTGGACTGAGGAAGAGGCAGCTAAGAGCACGTAGTCAACAAAAGGACAGTCCCCAGAAAGTAGGTTGACATTGCAGCATTTGGCTGTCTCTGCTTTCTTTGTTCAAGCTTCTCCCCTGGTGCTACTCTGTTTCCCCTTCCCACAAGGGATTCTGCAAACACAGGCTACTACAAGTCTCTTTTAAGACAACATACCAAGCTGGGCACAGTGGCTCATGCCTATAATCCCAGCACTTGGGAGGTAGAGGTGAGAGGATTGCCTGGGTCCATGGGTTTGAGACCAGGCCGGGCAACATGGTAAGACTTCGTCTCTACAATAAGTAAAAGAATTAGCTGGGCGTGGTGGTGCAAGCCTGTGGTTCCAGCTACCTGGAAGGCTGAGGTGGAAGGATCTCCTGAGCCCAGCAGATCAAGGCTGCGGTGGCTGTGAGTGTGCCACTGCACTCCAGCCTGAGCAACAGAGTGAGACTAGGACTCAAAAAGCAAAACAAAACAAAACAAAAAAACCACGCACTGATTAGCCATACAAAGTGGATGCCTCAAAAGGTTAAGAGCCGTGAGGTTATAACAGCCATGAAGTCATGATACAGAACAGAAATAGTTTTATTATGAACATAATCTTCACAAGAATAAAAGAGAATAAGGCTGCACATTTTTCCCCTTTGAAAATTTCCTGTGTATGGAAACAGAGAGAATAAAAGGGCATTAGAAATACACATCTAGAAAGCAGGAGCACAACAGAACATTTAGGATCACTTTCCCGACATTTGACAAGTGATCAGAGCAAGAAGATTTGTAAAAATAATAATACCAGGGAGCAGGGAGAGGACTGGGAAGCCCTTATGCTATGAAACAAGTAGCCCTAACTTCATCATGACAGACACTGTGGCCCAAAGAGGTACAGGGTCATATCTGAATCCAATCAGCTCATAACTGGTAACAGGGCTGAAACAAACTCAGATCATCTGGTCTGGAGGTGTAGTGGCAAGACCACCCAGAAACAGAACATCAGTTGCACAGTCACACACAGCAAACAAGTAGGCTTAGGGGTCTCTGTCACAGGGATGGAAGGAAGGCAAGCCTAAAGTATGTGTACTACCTAACAGAGCAAGGCCTTGACTGAGGTACACCAGGGTGAAGAGCAGACTCCCTACCTGTCCTGGGATGCCATGGGGCCCCCCATTACTTGGTCATTCAGTTGGCTCAGGTTGCTCAGAGGCACACTCCAAACCACAGATAATACACCCTGGTGCTAACGCATCCAGCAAGCACCTCAGCGGCAAAGGAAATAGAAATAAAATCTACCTCGCTGGTAATCTGAGGAAATTCAGGACTTTGGTGCCCGCCCACCAGGGCCAGTGCTCTGTGCTTGACAAGCCTAATGCCACTTTATTTCCACAGCAAGGCTGTCAGGAGGAAACCGAGGTGCAGAAAGGATAAGCAACGTGTCTAGCAGGCAGAGGTGCTAGCAATCAAGCCTGAGGCTAGCCCCACAAGTGAAGCTTCCACTACCTCGTGTGTGCTTCCCTCGGAAGTCACCAAACTGCCCCAGGAGGGCCGCACCACTAACAGGTGACCAAGGAACAGGCAGTTTTCAAGATTGTAAAATCTATGTGGGTCGGGTTCGGTGGCTCAGCCTGTAATCCCAGCACTTTGGGAGGCCGAGGTGAGTGGACTGCCTGAGCCCACGGGTTCGAGACCCGCCTGGGTAACTTGATGAGATCTCATCTCTACAATAAATCAAAAATTAACCGGGCATGGTAGCGCGCACCTGTAGTTCCAGCTACTTGGAAGGCTGAGGCGGAAGGATCGCCGGAGCCCAGCTGGTTGAGGCTGCAGTGGCCAGGAATGGCCACTGCACTCCAGTCTAGGTGACAGAGTGAGACTCCAACTCAAAAAAAAATAAGTAAATAGAAAATAAAAATAAAATCTATATGACTGACACATGGTGCCCAGGATTATGAAAGAGACAGGAGAGATGGAAAAGTGACAAACCACGATGAAGCCTTGTTGGAACTAGATCTGCCTGGCTGCTTAAACTAACTTTTTAGAAATGACACCCCTTCCTCTCTTCCTTCCTTCCTTCCTTCCTTGCGTCCTTCCTTCCTCTCTCCTTCCCTCTCTCCCTCCCTCCCTTTCTTTCTTTCTTTTTTGCTCAGACATGCCCCAAAAGGGACACTATTGGCACGCTGATCTGGGATCACCACTTGGGGAAAGGCCCAAACATAATTACAGCTGTAAATTGAACTGTCACATATCCGGGCCTTTCTCCGTGGCATGTCTGGTGACTTCTGTGTTCAGGAAGAATTACCCTGTTATTGAGTCAAGCCAGTGCTACCTGGCTGTCCCCAGCAGGCCTATTTGGGCCTGAAACAGCTAGCAATGATGCTGTGGATCCTCAAGCCAGAGATATCGGGCACACGTCTGCACTGCCCTGGTCCTTGCTATTATGAGGCTTAATCTGAAACAGGGACTCGGCTCTATACTATTTAAAACATATAATTAGTTTATTATTAAGCCAGAAAAGATTAGCTTGCTTTAAAACTATGTGAATTCGAAAATATGAGGCCTTTTGCCTGCCAAGCGACAACATGAACAGGATGCTTCTGTTTAACCTCAAAAACTCTTGTAGAAAACTGCTTTGAGGTTATATATCCATGCCATCTTATTATCTGTCTTCTGGCATCAAAACCTGCAGAAACAGAAATCACTGACAATGCAAGCACATTAGAGGATGGATGTGGAGGTGCTGAGTGGGTGAGTTAAACAGCTTGAGAGTTTGACATCTGAGATCCAGGAAAACTGTTTTTCTGTTCTTAGTTTGCAATCCCTTCCTTCACATGAAATTTACTGGCTTTAGCATCACACACAAACACAACTGTTTCTAGCTCTTCAGATGTTACGGTTCAGAAAAACCATTCTTGTTTGTCTTGTTATTTCAAGAGCAACCAATTTCTTTTTGGTAGCTCTGAAATATGTGCCATCGTGTGGGCAGTCACACAGCTACGCACAGGCCCACACCCTGGAAAGTCTGGAAGGAGTAGAGACATATTTTTCAGTTCAGGAAGGAAAAAGTTTGGGCTAGTATTTATAAAACAGACAAGTGTGCATACATTCTGAAGCAGGCCGTCTTCCAAGTGTCAGTGTTAATTATCCTAATAGGTTTATGATTAACACCATAAATCGAGGTGTTCCTGGTGAGAGAAAGTAAGTAAATGCTACACAACAAAATATCTCATACTGGCCACTACAAATGCAACAACTGATGTATTTTTTTCCTTATGGGAATAAAGAATAAAACGTGATCAATTCTGCAAGCTGACTCTGGCCAATGGTAGCTTCTGGCGCCTCCACAACCCACTGAAATCCAGCTCAAAGGGAGGGAGTTTCCTGAGGAACTGCCTTCTCTAACCTATGGCCTCATCTGCATGTGCTGTATTTCCCTGTTCTGGTTTTGCAAGATTTTTTCTTAAAACCACAGGATGCAAAGGTGGCTAATGACCAATATAAAGATACTGCTAAATGCTGAGTGAGCCAGTCATTTATTTCAGGACACTCCTGGGTGCCAATTACACACACGGCTGAGCACCAGAAGGCTCGAAAGTCCACATAAAAGATCAAGTATGAAAGCAAAGGACAGTTCCACTGACTAAAGAACCGATCACTCCTGTTTTTCTGAAAAAGCACCTACTGAACCACTCAGAGATCCATACATTTTAACTTAAAATCTAGGCCGGGCGCAGTGGCTCAAACCGGTAATCCCAGCACTTTGGGAGGCAAAAGCAAGAGGATTGCCTAAGCCCAGGGGTTCAAGCCCAGCCTGGGAAACTTGTCAAGACCTCGTCTCCACAATAAATCAAAAAATTAGCTGGGTGTGGTAGCACACGCCTGTAGTTCCAGCTACTTGGAAGGCTGAGGCACAAGGATTGCCTGAGCCCAGCAGTTTGAGGCTGTGGTGGCCACAAGTGTGCCACTGCATTCCAGTCTGGGCAACAGAGGGAGACTCCGACTCAAAAAAAAAAACAAAAGAAAAAAAATCTAGGATGTTCCCAAATGCGCAAACTAACTTTAGCCCTAAAATTATGATGAAGCAGACCGAATGCACATGAGACAAACCACAGCTTTTCTAAAGGTCACAACAGGAATGCAATATTTGAGTACTACTGTGTACTAGGCTCTAATCTATCTGGTGTGCATTGCGAGGTAACCTTGAAGCACTTAAGAAATTGGAAATACCAGCATCAGGAGTGTCATATCTACCATTCAAAGGGCAGGATGGATCATATTAATGGCAAGGACAGTCACATAAGAAAAGGTGAACAAACAATAGAAGCAAAAAATTCCTGTAACTGGGTGCTTCAAGGGCTAAAAGAATTTATAAGACTTCTTTCAGACTATCCGTGGCTAGCAGAGGCTGGAGGAGACACAAGGGTCTAAGAGGAAGACGCCAGTGTAGGTCAACCAGCAAATGTCACAGTGCTCAAGAGCTCACTGGTTCCCAGTCCATAGCTGTCAGTGACTCTAAGGCCATTCCTGAGGATGCAAGACCCCTGGCCTTACAAGGACCTCCTTGGTTAAGTCTGATTAGCCCCTAATTTCTTTTCCCTAACTTCCTGGGACCCTTTATCTGGGCTTCCTAAAGTCTCCACCTCTTTCCCCTTAGTCAAATTGTTCATTTGCTGATAGACACTGTGTGTGAGCTCACAGCACCACCAGGTACCAGGTCTTTCCCTAAAATTTAACAATTCATTATGCATATGGGGGCCACTGCAATGAATCCTTTCACGTCAAGGCAAGGGAAGAAACACACAGGAACAGATGTTGCTGGGACATTTTCAGGTTCAAAGGTACCTTCAAGTAATACACTTCCAGCTCTCTGAGGCATTATGTGGCATGATATGGCCCTATAATATTAGCTAGTTCTCTCAGAAACAAGTTCATCAGGTTCTTTCAAACAGCTATGAGCTAAGACGTTTTCCCAAGTAAAAGACAGCTGAGTCCTGATGTTAATTTGTGGACAGAAAGGGAAGAGGGAGTATCTGTTACTTAGAAGGTTGACAAGCCCACACTGCAAAATAACTCTTCATGGGTCTCTTGTGTTACTAATGGTTCTTTGTTCTGGACCAGTTTGCAAAGTAGGACTATCTTTCACTGCACAATGAACAGCCTTGAAAAACAGTGACAGTGTCTCCCTCCAGAGCAAAGGACACACATGCTTATCACTTATCACAAAAGGTTTAGCATCCCAAAACTCGGGGTGTGTGCACAGCCCACTATATGTTCAGCCATCAACCTGGGTCCAGCTGTGTCGCCCCCGTGGGACTTGGGGACAAAGAGGGAAATGATGCAAAATATGCTGTTGCCTGTGCTGCCTGCTGGGCCAGGAGCGAGTAATAGATGACTCTGCCCGTGACCCGAGAGTTTCACAGCGAGGATGGGCAAGTCTGAGACCCTGGTGGTGCTTGAGCTTATGAATGTCTGCTATTTCCTTAACTGCAAAAGATGAAACTGGGCCATTTGTCTCTAGCCAACTCTGGTCCACGTGAATGAGAAGCTCCATGTGAATGAGAAGGAATACAGGATAACGGGACAAGATGGGAGAAGCAAGCGACGGAGACACCCGTGACTCTGGAACAGAGGAAACTGTGGTTTTCTCTCCCCTTTCCTCTTAGATAACCTGCTTTCATTTTGGCAAAAGGTGTAATATGTTTCCTCTGGTGTCCACATGCATCTACATGCCCGATGTCTCTGGAATGATACTGGATTGTCGCCACATGGTCAGCTAGTGTGCTCTTTGATAAGTAAGAAGTGTGCACTCTGACTGTTCCAACCCACTCTGACCCTTAAGGCTTTTTGATAATAAACTATTAATAAAAGGGGAGAGGGAAGAGGGCAGAGACGATTCCTCTAGAATCACTCTGCAGGGCTTCCTCGGCATCCGCCACCATCTTTCCCAGCTGTTGCTCAATGTTGCCGTTTGCTTGTGAGGAAGAGAGCTGAGTGAACAGAGGTTTGGATTTCTTTTTATGTTCCTCTTCTACTGGACACAAGAGCAGACCAACTATGTCCACCCCTCCCCATCTCCCCAGTCACTGGGCAGTCTCACCCCAAGGCAGGCCTCACTGGTTTGCAGGGTCCACATCTCCAACATGGAGTCCTGGGCCATTCCTAAAAGGAAGTTTCTCCTTGGTTCCTTGACTCGTCTATAGACTGTCCTCATTTAGCCTTCGTGGAAATGCTTTCAGGCTCCCTTCTCGCTACATGACTTTGTTGTTGTCATGTGTCATGTGTCTAGAAACCTAGGATTACCTCCATCTTAGCTCTCCCACGGAAATTATCTTCATTTCTCTGACAGTATTTAGCTGCTTTAGACCTACAAAGAGGAACACGAGCCAGACATTTCACATACAACAGCAAATGCATACAACACACATTTATATACTCTCTCCAAGTTTCCAAAAGAAGTGTTAATTTTCTACCTTATTAACTATGAACCAGGAACCTTTACTAGGAAATATTAAAAACTTACAGGCTGGGCGCAGTGGCTCACGTCTGTAATCCCAACACTTTAGGAGGCTGAGGCAAAAGGACTGCCTGAGCCCAGGGGTTCGAGACCTTGTCTCTACAGTAAGTCAAAAATTAGCCAGGCATGGTGGCACGTGCCCGTGGTTCTAGCTCCTTGGAGGGTTGAGGCAGAGGGATCGCCTGAACCTGGCAGGTAGAGACTGCTATAGCCGTGATCATGTGACCGCACTCCAACTTGGGCAACAGAGTAAGACTGACTCAAAAACCCCAAAAAGCAAAGATCCTTATAGCATTTCATGTACCACAATTTTCACCACTGACTTAAGCCAGGCATGCTCTGGAACAGAAACTGTGCTTTTCTCTCCCTTTTCCTCTTAGATAACCTTTCATTTTGGCAAAAGGAGGGCTATGTTTCCTCTGGTGTCCACATGCATCTACATGTCTGATGCCTCTGGAATGAC
>NW_007250518.1:0-799 GCF_000164805.1 Carlito syrichta
TTATGCTAGATGGGTAGCAGGCTTGTTCGCTAGTTATTTCAGCTAGTTAAGTCAGCTGGCTAGATAGGTAGCTAGCTAGTTTAGTCAGTTAGATATGTCATCTAGCTAGCTAGTTAAGTCAGCTAGTTAAGTCAGCTAGTTATATGATAGCTAACTAGGTAGCAAGCTAGTAAAAACAGCCAGATAAGTCAGTCTGCTAGCTAGGTAGCAAGCTTGTTAATTCAGCTAGTTGTCAGCTGTCTAGCTAGTTAAATCAGTTACTTAAGTCAGCTGGCTAGCCAGATGCCTAGCATGATATCTAGCTAGTTAAGTCAGTTGACTTGCCAGTTAGCTAACTAGTTAAGTCATCTAGTTAAGTCAGCTTGCTGGCCAGCAATTCAGCTAGGTATTTTGGTAGTTACGTCAGCTGGCAAGCCAGCGGGCTATGTAGGTATGTAGCTAGCTAAGTCAGCTGGCTATTCAGCTGATATCCAGCTGTCTAGCTAGGTAGCTAGCTAGTTAAGTCTGCAGGCCTGTCACGTGGCTGCTTTATTAAGTCTGCTATTTAAGTCAGCTGGCTAGCCTGCTGGCTAGCTAAGTAGCTAGGCAATTAAGTCAGCTGTCTAGCCAGCTTGCTAGCTAGTTAACTAACCAGTTATGTCAGCTGTCTAGCCAGGTGGCTAGCTAGGTAAGTCACCTAATTAAGGCTGCTGACTAGCCAGCATGCTAGCTAGGCAGCTTGCTTGTTAAGTCAGTGATTTAGGCACCTGGCTAGATAGATAAGTCACCTAGGTAATTCAGTTGGATAGCCAGTGGGCTA
>NW_007250518.1:2553-5913 GCF_000164805.1 Carlito syrichta
CTCATTCGACAGCCAACTAGTTAAGTCAGGTTACCAATTGGATCACTAGCTGGCCAACTAGTTAAGTCAGCTCACCTGTCGGCTCACTCGCTGTCCAACAAGTTAAGTCAGTTATTTGGTCGGCTGACTATCTGACCAACTAGTTAAGTCTGCTAACCAATCAGCCGACTAGTTGACCAACTTGTCAACAAAAATTTAGCTCAGCAAATTAGTCATCCAACTAGTTACATCAGCTAAAGTGTTGGCCAAATAGTCGACTGACTAGTTAGGTCAGGAAACCAGCAGGCAAGTAGTTAACCTTGCTAAGTAGTGGGTCAACTCTACTGTCAACAAGTTAACGCAGCTAACTAGTCAACCGACTAGTCAGCCGACTTGTTAAACAAGCTAACAAGTTGGCCGTGTAGTCAGCCAATGTGTTAAACCAGCTAAGTTGTCAGCCATCTCGTCAGTCAAGTTAAATCATCTAGAAAACTCATTAAACAAGTTTAGTCAGCTAGTTAACTCGTTTACCAACTAGTTAAAACTGTTAGCTAACTCATTAGCCAACTCGTTAAATCAGCTTGATATCATGTTAGCCAACTAGTTAAGTCATATAGCTAATTCAGCTATCTAAGTAGATAGGTAGCTAAATCAGCTAGCTAAGTCAGCTAGCTCACTAGTTAGCTAATTATTTAGGTCAGCTACTTAAGTCTGCTACCTAACTAGTTAGCTAATTATTAATTCAGCTACTTATTCAGCTAGTTAAAGAGTTAGCTAACAATTTAATTCAACTAATTAAGTCAGCCAGTTAAGTCAGATACCTAAATAGTTAAGTCAGCTAGTTAGTCAGGTAGTTAAGTCAGTTTTATAAATTAGTCAGCTGGTTTAGACATTTAGCTAGCTACTTAGCTAACGGGTTAAGTCAGCAGGTTGAGTCAAGTAGTTACCTAGTTATCTAACAGGTTAAGACAGCTGGTGGAGTCAGCTAGCTACCTAGTCAGCAAACTTGTTTAGTAAGCTGGTTGAGTAGGCTAGCTAGCTAGTTAGCTAAGAAGTTAAGTCGGCTGGTTGAGTCAGCTAGCTAGATCTTTAGATAATGAGTTAAGTCAGATGATTAAGTCAGCAAGCTAGCATGTTACATAACAAGTAAGGTTATTAGTTAGCTAGCTGGTTAAGTCAGCTAGCTAGCTAGGCAGCAAATTATTTAAGTCAGCTTGTTAGCTAGGTAGCTAGCTGGTTAGGTAAGTATTTAAATCAGCTGGCTAACTAGGTAGCTATCTAGTTGGCTAACTATTTAACTCAGCTGGCCAGCTAGGTAGCTAGCCAGTTAACTGAGAAAGTTAAGTCAGCTGGTTAGCCAGCTGTCTAGCTAGGTGTCTAGCCAGCTGTCTAGCCAGCTGTCTAGTTAAGTCAGTTGGGTAGCTAGCTGACTAGCTGGTTAACTCAGCTAGTTAAGAGAGCTGGCTAGCCAACTGGCAAGGTAGGTAGGTAGCTAGTTAAGTCAGTTAGATTGCTACCTGGCTAGCTAGTGATGTCAGTGAGTTAAGTCAGCTGGCTAGCCAACTGATTAGCTGGTCATGTCAGCTAGTTTAGTCAGCTCTCTTGCCAGGTGGCTAGGTAGGTGGTTAACTAGATAAGTCAGCTTGCTAGCCAGCAGGCTAGCTGTTCAAGTCAGTTAGATAAGTTAGCTGGCTAGCCTGCTCACTAGGTAGGTAGCTAGCTAGTTTATAGAGCTGGCTAGCCAGCTTGCTACCTTAAGTCAGCTAGGTAAGTCAGTTGGCTAGCCAGCTGCTTAGCTGGTTACATCAGCCAGTTAAGTCAGCTGGCAACCTGCTGGCTACCTAGTTAAGACAGCTAGTTAAGTCAGTTGGCTATCCAGCTGGTTAGCTAGTTAAAAAGCTGGTTAAGTCAGATGACTAGCCTTCTGTCTAGTTATTTCAGGTAGTTAAGTCAACTGGCTATCTAGTAAACTAGCTATATAAGTCAGGTAGTTATGTCAGCTAGGTGGCTAGTTAAGTCAGCTGGCTATCTAGGTAGCTAGCTAGGTAGCTAGCTAGTTAATCTAGGTAGTTAAGCCAGCTGGCAAGCTAGGTAGCTAGCTGGTTAAGTCAGCTAGTTAAGTCAGCTTGCTAGCTAGTTAAGTCAGCGAGTTAAGTCAGCTGAATAGCCAGCTACATAGCTAGGTAGCTAGCTAGCTACTTAAGTCAGCTGACAAGTCAATTAGCGAGCTAGTTAAGTAGCCTAGTAAATTCAGCTCACTAGCCAGTTGGTTACCTAGGTAGCTAGGTAGTTAAGTCAGCTGTCGAGACACCGGGCTAGGTTGATAGCTAGTTAAGTCAGCTGACTATCCAGCCGGCTAACTAGGTAGCTAGGAAATTAGGTCAGCCTCTAGCCAGCTGGCTAGCTACTTAAGTCACCTAGTTAAGTCAGCTGACTTGATATCTGGCTAGCTAGGTAGCTAGACAGATAAGTCAGCTGTCCAAACCACTGGCTAACTAGTTAAGTCACCTATGTAAGTCAGCTGGCTATCCAGCTGACTAGCTAGGTAGCTTGCTACTTAAGTCAGCTGGCTAGACAGCTGGACAGCTAGTTAATGCACCTAGTTAAGTCAGCTGGCTAGCCAGATTGCTAGCTACATAGCAAGCTCGTTAATTCAGCTGACTAGAAAGCAAGGCAGTTATTTACATCAACTAGTTAAGTCAGCTGGCTAGCCAGATGGCCAGCTAGGTAGCAAGCTAGTTAAGTCAGTTGGCTAGCCAACTGGCTTGCTAATTAAGTCAGCTAGTTAAGTCAGCTGGCTAGTCAGCTAGCTAGAAATTTAGAGAGCAAGATAAGTCAGCTGGTTAGCCAGCTCACTAAGTAGTTAATTAAGCTAGTTTTGTCAATTGGATAGCCAGCTGGCTAGCTGGTTAATCAAATAGTTAAGTAAGCTAGCTAGCCAGCTAGCAAGCTAGATAGCAAGCTAGTTAAGTAAGCTGGCTAGCCAGCTGGCTGGCTAGATAAGTCAGCTAGTTAATTCAGCTGGCTTCCCAGCTGGCTAGCTAGGTAGCTAGCTAGTTAATTCACCTGACTAGCCAGCTGGATAGCTGTTTAAGACAGTTAGTTAAGTCAGCTGGCTAGCTAGTTAAGTCAGTTTGCTAACCAGATTCCTAGCAGGGTAGCTAGCTAGTTGAGTCAGCTGGCTAGCAAGTAATGTCACCTAGTTAAATCAGCTCGCTGACCAGCATGTTAGCTAGGTAGTAAGGTAGTTAAGTCAGCTGGAAAGCCAGTGGGCTATGTAAGTAGGTAGCTAGTTAAGTGTGCTGGCTAGCCAACAGGCTATCTAGTTATGTCAGGTAGTTAAGTCTGCTGGATATCCAGCTGTCTAACTAGGTAGCTAGC
>NW_007250519.1:0-1003 GCF_000164805.1 Carlito syrichta
CAGCACTTCAGGAGGCCAAGGCAAGAGGATTACCTGAGCCCAGGGGCCCGAGACCAGCCTGGGCAACTTGGTCTCTATAATATATCATTTTAAAAAACATTTTTTAAAAAAGTTAGCCAGGCATGGTAGCATGCACCTGTAGTTCGGCTACCTGGAAGGCTGAGGCAGAAGGATCACCTGAGCCCAGCAGGTCAACACTGGGGTGGCTGTGAGCATGCCACTGCACTCCAGTCTGGGTGATGGAGTGAGACTCCAACTCCAAAAAAGAAAGAAAGAAAGTTCCAGTAAACACTCTATGTACTCATCTAAGAGTAATTCAAAATCTTGCCACTTTAAAAATCAAGCCCCTCAGGTCTCCTCCCATTCTGGGAGCTTTTTTGCCCTCGATAAACCCTGCTTTCAAAAACAAAAATAAACTATTCTATCATTTTAAACACCAATTTTTCTCAAAGACAAACCATCACCCAGTGAAATCAAACACTCTTATTAATGGTTTAGCATTTATATAACAGCTTCATTTTTGTTGATTGAACTTGCTTTGTGAATGAGTCCCAACAGCATAAACTAAAATGCCAGTACTTTAAGGATGAAATACAACAGGAATTCTATTGCTTTATGGGGAGTGGAACTCAGTAAAGTAATATGGGCTGAAAAGTAATGAATTTAAAATAAGTGTAAAATGGGGCACCTAACATGCACAATCATAATAAATTTTATGGCAGGACCTATAAATGTACCCACAAGCATAAAATAAATGGTTGGCTCTAACCTTTTAGTTCTCTGAATGGATTTGAATCCCAGGAGAGTAAGACACCTGGGAAACAGCTAGCTTGGGAGCAAGAGTGACACCTCATAGATGTTCAATAATTTAGTACTTTATAATTTGAATTTGCCATACATTATCTTATTTGAGTTTCGCAGTGATTCTGTGGAAGAATGCAAATGCAGTTTTAGAATCTCACACTGTTTGTCTAAGAACTGTTTCCTTATTGCATCTCAATCA
>NW_007250519.1:1023-9572 GCF_000164805.1 Carlito syrichta
TATTTTTCTTTCACCCTTGCTTTTGATCCTGGTCTTCTTTACAGAGAAGCTTTGGCTACTGATGTAGTTGGAAAATGTGTCCCTTCTAAAAATCATGTTGAAATGCAGTCCCCAGTGTTGGAAGTAAGGCCTAGTGGTAGTCACATGATGGTGGCTACCTCATTAATGGCTTTGTGCCTCCCCCAGGTGACTGAATTCTCACTCTCTTAGTTTCCACAAGAGCTGGTTGTTTGAAAGAGCCTGACAGTTTTTTTTCCTTAGAAGATACCCACAAGAGCTCAGGTATTTTAAAAGTGGAAAGCCAGTCCAAAGTCACATTCAGTTGATTAAAAGTTTATTATTTTTCTTTCACCCTTGCTTTTGATCCTGGTCTTCTTTTACAGAGAAGCTTTGGCTACTGATGTAGTTTGGAAATGTGTCCCTTCTAAAAATCATGTTGAAATGCAGTCCCCAGTGTTGGAAGTAAGGCCTAGCGGTAGTCACATGATGGTGGCTCCCTCATTAATGGCTTTGTGCCTCCCCAGGTGACTGAATTCTCACTCTCTTAGTTTCCACAAGAGCTGGTTGTTTGAAAAAGCCTGACAGTTTCCAAAAGTGAAGATAGAGGTTTTCCAGTACAGGTGTAAACCAATTATATCTACACACATATCTTGGAAACATAAGAAAGTAGGAGGGACTGTAAGAAAGAATTTAACTTTGCCTGCAGAAAAGTCTGGTTTTTTATCTTTGACTTCTTGGAAGTAATCCCTAGCTCTTGGAATGTCATGCCTGGTAGAAGTGGCTTTTCTTTCCTAGAGACCTTGAGCCAGCCAGATACAAAATATCAGAAACAGAAAACCAAACACCTCATGTCCTCACTCATATGTGGGAGATAAATGGTCACAAACATGGAAATAATAGACACTGGGGACACCAAGAAGTGGGGAGGAGGAAGGAGAGTTACAGTTCGGAAACTACCTATGGGGTGAAATGTACACTGTCTGGGGAGCGAACCACCTGAAATCCCATCTCCACCACTACATAATATGTCCACGCAATGAGCATTCATGTATACTCCCTGAATCTAAATTTAAAACATAAAATAAAATAAAATGTGATTTAAAGTGGAGTTAGAACTTTGAGTCACAGGCTAACAACTAGACCTCCTGCAGGACTACAGTGTTATTTCATGGCCTATGGAATGGGAGACAATATTTGCATATTATATATGCGGGGTGCCAACAAAATTTGTGCACATTTTAAATATGACGTTCACTCAAAAGATGGCATTAATCAAATGAAGGCTGTGTCACCATGCAACAGGCAGGGCAGTCAAAGAAAATGGCAGAATTGCGATTGAAAGTCATGCTACCATAATTTAATTCAACTTCAAAAAGCAATACATATCGCATAAAATGTGTATACATTTTTGGCATCCCTGTATATGGAGTTAATAGCCAGAATAAATATCTATATATATATAGTAGGAATATATATATATATATATAATAACTCCTACAATTAAACAAGGAAAAAATTAAATAACCTGATTAAAAAGTAGGGAAAACTGCTTTTTTTAGATGGACATTTCTCTAAAGACGATATACAAATGGCCAACAAACATATAAAAAGATGCTCAACATCACTAATCATTAGAGAAATGCAAATAAAAACCACTGCAAATAAAATGACAGCCACTATGGAAAACAGTATGGCAGTTGCTCAAAAAATTAAAAATAGAGTTACCATATGATACAACAATTCCACTTCTTAGTATATGCGGAGTTTAATTTTATGTGTCATCTATACTGTGCTATCGGGTGCTCAGATATCTAGTCAAACATTATTTCTGGGTATGTTCATGAGGATGTTTCTGGATGAGACTAACATTTGAATAGATAAACTGATAAACATCCAATTTGCTGAAGGCCTGAGTGGAATAAACAGCTGACTTAGAAGTAATTATTTCTCTTTTCTTGATTGTCTTTGAGCTGGCACACTCGTCTTCTGCTTTCAGACTGAAACTTATACCAGGCCTTCAAACTCAGATCCTAGCTGTACCATCATCTCTCATGGGTCTCCAGAATGACAACTTAAGGTCTTGGACTTCTCAGCCTCCATAATTACATGAGCTAATTCTTATGGTTTTATATATATACACATATATATAATTTATATGTATAAAATTTCTTATGGTTTTATATATGTATTATATATGTAATAATACTGGAGAACCCAGTTTAATACAGTATATCTCCAAAAGAACAAAACACAGGTTCCAAAGGAAATATTTACATACTTATGTTCATAACAGTACTAGTCTCAATAGCTAAGAGGTGGAAACAACCCAAATTTCCATCAACAGAAGAATGGATAAACAAAATGTAGTATATACTCGCAAAGGAATATTATTCAGCCATTAAAAGGAAGGAAGTACTGATACATGTCATAACATAAATGAACCTTAAAAATATTATGCTAAGTGAAGAAACCAGATACAAAGGACCACATATTATTTGATTTCATTTATATGAAACACCCACAGTAGGCAAATCCACAGAAATAAAAAGGAGACTAGTGGTTGCCAGAAGCTGGGGAAGGGGAGTAACTGCTCAACAGATAGGGTGTTTCCTTTTGGGGTGATGAAAATATCTTGAAACTAGAGAGAAGTAGTGGTTGCATAACATGGTGAATGTACTAAATGCCACTGAATTATACACTTAAGATGCTTAATGGTTAATTTTATGTTATGTGAATTTTATATCAATATAAAAATTCAGTGACAACATATCAATTACATGCTCCTGTTACATAGAAGTTTACTATTAAATCTTTACATAAGGTCCTTCCAACTTGTGATTGGGTTCCAGATAATAAATTTAGTCAAATGCACACATTGTTGTAATATGCTGCATTTCAAATTGCATGCATAGGCTTTGAAATGTTTAATAGGCATGTTACAAAAAAAACAAAGTCAATAAAAAAGTAAAGTTCCTCATTTTGGATTTAACTGCTTTGTTTAAAAAAATTTTTTTTTAAAGTGCACTAATATTTAACCTAAAATTTAAATATCATTCATTAAAAAGTTAGATTATTAAAATCTAAAATATATTCCAAAATGTTAATGAAATTAAATTTCTTTGTCTAATAAATTATCTCCTAAAGAAAACTCTCTGCTCCCACGTTATTCCTCTCCACTTAGTTTGTCAAAACAGTAGTCTGTTTTTACAATTATTCTATCTCTAATCATAAACATTCATTGAATATTCTCAATAGCACATCTTATAAGGTTATAACTACCATATTTTCCTCTAGAAGTGTGAAATAGGAAAACAGACGTGGCAATGAATTCACAGTGGTGCTACTCTTTTAATCTTCGTGAAATTCTTATCTCAATTTCTTCTACAAAGAAGGCCCTTTTCACTTTAACTTATTGCTACACCAAAACAGTTTGTACTGTATAATTTTTAATAGTAATGCCAAGATTTGTAATGAGAATCAGTCATGTGTAGTTTGAATGCACATCAGGTTACAAAACTTAAACTTCAGAATATTTAAGGATCTCTTATTTTAAATGTTTGTGTAACATATTTGGAAACTGAGAAAAGAACCCAAAGTAGCCTCAGAATAATAAGCAAAGGGCTATTCTAACCAGCCAGTCTTGTAAATATCAGCCATTCTTGTGAGTGTGTAATGGGATATTCATACCTACTCTCTCTCAATTGCACTCTCCATTTCTCTGATTACCCTTGTCTTGGCCTAGCTGACCTAGGAGAGATAAAAATTCTCATAAATTGAACTAACTTCTTGATTTGAATGAGAAATAGTGATTTTAAAATGGAAAGTATGCACATTGGTTTGCATTCCTCATTATTGAGGTTTGCTTGACAGTTTACCTCAAACAAAAGAGAAAGTGGCTCCTAGCCTGACCTATTCCGGGCAATTCTTAAAGCAAAGTCAAAGAAACATTCTTAAAGACTTCAAGTGTCTATACTTGAATTCCTCAAATGGGATAAAGTCTTTCAGGTATCAGGCTCTTGGTTTTCCTGATGGGGGCCCATTCCTCCATTCTTCACATTGTTCTAGTCTCAATTTAAGTGTTACTTCTTCAGTTAAGCCCTCTCTGACTATTCCAAGAATTCCTGTCTTCTTCTCTATTGTCTCCTACCATAGTCCTTATTTATTCCTCTAGACCCTAAAGTAGAGGAATGCATGTGAAGTCTTGCTAATCACAAGAAATCCACTGCCTACTAATATAGGGCAGATGTAGGTACTCTTTCTTTACTCAGGAAATATTTGAGCACATATATGCTCATTGAAACAAGGACATAGTTCCTCTGTGCAGGAACTTGAACTTTTGTTGTGAAAAACTCATATAGGAAGCTTTGTGTAATGAGAGAACTATGAGAAAAGATAATAACAGGAGTATAATACAACTGTGAATGGTCACTGACTCAATTTGCAAAGAAGTTAGCAAGTAAGATTTATGAGTGTGCTAGATATAAGGAAGGTGCCAGGTTAAGTCTGAACTTTGACAAAACAGAACTATTTGGGATGCATAGAAACAATAATGTCACAACTTTAAAATGGGAAAAAGACAAGACACCATGGCATATAATTTTCTCTATGGCATGTAATTTTAATCAGGCTTTATACAATTTTGAGTAGCAAGGCTTTGTTAATCAATCATAGACATCTATACATTTAACTGCATGCAAATAATTTTAAATCTAAAAATACCATGAATAAATAAATAGCTGCTCAGTTTTACTCCTGGAGCTGGGAGGTTCTGGTGTTTGGGAATAAGGACAACCAGGGATCCACCACTAAGCTAAAATAAATAATATCTATGGTAGATAATTAATCACTCACCATTGACAACTGTGAAGTTTATAATTTAATGTAATTTACTATCGCTTTATGAACATGTATTTCAATAAAGAATTTTAATAAAATTTGATGATCTAATGTATATAAAGTAGAAATATAGGTATTTATCATTCAGGAATTTCACTGTCTAAACTGATTTCCTTATATATTTAACATTTGTAGTGATTATGCAAATTGTGACACAGATGCAGTTTAGATCTATGTCTTCTTTCATTTTGTGTGTATGTGTGTCCAAACATCAACTGAAATAGTCTAAATGAAAAGATATGAAAAAGTACCATTACAATTGTACACTGGTTCTCCAGAATGAGTAGATAAAATGTGCTACTGAAACAAATTATAGACCTTTCTTTGCACTTACATCTCCTGCAATTGCCTATGAAAAGTTTATCTAAAGGTGACCTGTTCTTATGGCA
Source organism: Carlito syrichta (assembly GCF_000164805.1). Classification (NCBI taxonomy): domain Eukaryota; kingdom Metazoa; phylum Chordata; class Mammalia; order Primates; family Tarsiidae; genus Carlito; species Carlito syrichta. Next base: position 6,309 of record NW_007250519.1, read on the forward strand.
TAAAGCAATACAGTTCAGAACACAAGAAGCAGACTTTGGTTTCTGGTTTGACATGCAAAGAGCTTGGAAGTAATCACTCTCATTCTCCCAACAAGAATTAAATCAAACTGAAAACCAAAAACTCTCTTAGCTCAATCAGATAATAGAAATCGTAAGACAAACCTGGAGAAACAGACAGACAGATGCCAAGAATCATTGCTCACCAGGAGCAGATGCAAAAAGGCAGATGCCCACAGCTGAAGTCAGTGTTGGTAGCAATTCTTTACATATAATTCACGAATTGCTAGAGACTCAGTGTTGACTAGTTTTAGAGTTTAAAACTGAAGAAGCCCGGTCTTGGAGACTCCCACACTTTTCAGAGTTTTACTTGCAACACTGCTACCAGGTTCTCACTATGAAGATCACAGAAAAGTCCTTTAGTTATTTTTCTCAGGATAGAGGGACAAGTAGCCATTTTTAAAATATGCTCAGAGCACCCTCTTCTCTTCAACCTGGACTACCTACCCTCAAAGGAAACTATTTTACCAGAGCTTAATTCTGATGGGGTTTTGCCAAAGCCCAAATGACCTGGGGAAGGGAAACACCCAATTCCAGCCTCCTTTAGACTTTGACATGGGGAAAACAAACATGGAACTTCCGTTCACTAAAAGACTGAGACCTGTAATACTGCAGCAATAATGCTCTTGCAAAACAGCAAGGAGTTAAAGCTAAAAGAACTGCAAGGCTCAGATCCCATTTCTGGAGGCTATCAACACCCAAAGACAACAGGGGACAAAAACAAGAACAGTATGAGCAATTTTATCCTCTGATATCACAGTTTCAGTAAACACAGCTTAACTCTTGGCCAGATAAACATTAAACTTTACACAAAAGATCTACCTACCTCAGATTCCTTTTATCTGATATATTTATCATTCAATAAAAGTTACATTGAAAGGCAAAATAACAGTCTGGTGAAACAAAGCAAGCATCAGAGCCAGATTCAGAATTGGCAAAGATTTTAGAATTACCAGACTTGAAGTTTAAAATGCTTGTGAATAATAGGCTAAGGACTCTAAGGGAAAAAGTAAACAATATGCAAGAACAAATGGGTAATAAGCATAGCGATGACAATGCTAAAAAAGAATAAAAAGGAAATAGAAATAAAAACACCCTAATAAAAATGAATAATGCTTTGATGGGCTCATCAATAGATTAGGCATAGCTAACAAAGACTCCCAAAAGTTAAATGCAAAGAGAGAAAAGATTTTTTTTTTTTAAGATGGAACTGAATATCTAAAGACTGTGGGATAACTTATAAAGGTGTAACATACACATTATGGGAGTACCAAAAAGAAAAAGAAGCAGGAACAAGAGAAATATTTGAAGTAATACTGTCTGAAATTTTTTCAAAATTAATAACAGCCACCAAAGTACAAATCAGGAAACTAAAAGAACACTTAGGATAAATACCAGAGACTATATATCTAGGCATATGGTATTCAAACTGCAGAGAATTAAAAACAAAAAGAAAATCTTGAAATAAGGTCAGTTATGGGGACATTATATACAGAGAAAGAGTAAGAATTACATAAAACTTATCTTCAGAAACTATGCATGAAAAAGACAGTGGAATGAAATGTTTACTATTGAAAGAAAAAATCCACTAAGCTAAAATTCTGCATCCAGTGAACAATTCTATGCCTACAAATTTGATAACATAGATGAAATGGACCAATTTCTTAGAAGACACAAACTACCAAAACTCTCAGAAGGAAGAAATAGACTATCTGAGTAGGTCTGTATCTAATAAATAGTAATTAACAACCTTCCTTTAAAAGCTCAAAGCCCATTCACTGGTGAAGTCTACCAAACATTTGAGAGAAATTCTCTACAATATTTTCAGTAAAATAAGGTGGAAATATTGAATACTTTCTAGCTCATATTATAAGCCAGCAGTGAGTGAAGACTAAAACCAGACAGACATTATAAGATAAGAAAACTATAGGCCAATAATTTTCATTAATATGAATTTAAAAATTCCTCAGCAAAATATTAGAAAATAAAATTCAACAATATATAAAATGAATTATACATATTACCAAGTAGGATTTATCTCAGGTATGTCAGACTGTTTCAACATTGAAAACAAATTAATGTAATCCATCTCATCAACTCTAAAAAAGAAAATCATATGTTCATATCAATAGATGCAGAAAATTAATTTGACAAACTCTAACATCTTACAACTCTCAGCAAATAAGGAATAGAGGAAACCTCCTCAACTTGATAAATAACGTCTACAGAAAACCAACAGTTAACATCATACTTAGTGCTGAGAAATTAAATGCCTTTTGGCTGATATAGAGTAAAGGGGGAGGCTATAAACTGCTCTCTATCCTGGACAAGAAAATGGGACTCCATCTGAAAAAAAAAAAAAAAAAGAAAAGAAATGCAAGGTTGATATACTAATCACTTTCTTATTTGGGGCTTGTATGTGTTTTCATGCATTACTCATGTAATTTTGAACATCTAGCTTGCTCCCTTTCCAGTTCAGATAAACCCTGCTGGTCACATATGTTACTCTTTTATATTTTCTAGTATTTGTTCTATTTCACAGCCATAGTAATAAGAGATATTTGTACGTACGTATATTTATCTTGGCAGCTTTGAGGTTAAAAGGCATTCTATGGAAGGCATAGAAGAATCTCCTCATTGTTCCTCTTCCACATTGCCCTACACATCTTTTATTGTAAATAAAAAATATCAGTATAGTAGAAAATAGTAAAATGAGTATCATTTGCACATATCACACATATTTAACAATTCTTCACTTTTTTTAACCATACTTACTTTCTCTAATAGTTTTTCTTATTTTACAAATATCACTTTAAACTACAAATATGTAAGTGTAAATGCTTCAGTGTGTATTTTTTGCCTATAAGAGCAATTTCCTATCTCTCCAACATCACACTAAGAACATAATGATTTTTCTTAACATTGTAACGTGCAGTCCCTATTCCTGTTTCTGCGGCTGTTGGTGTCTGTTGCAGTTTTTCGCTCCAACCACGCACTGCAGGGGGCCGTGATGCCCACACCTCTGAGGATCTCGGCAACACCTGGGCAGCCAAGACCCGACCCATGGCTGAGATAGGAAAACGCGACCTCCCAGGACGCAAGGGGTTATGGGAATGGTAGTTCCCAACGTCAGGGGCCTGCGGCGCAGCACTCTGGGAAGGTGTCCCCGGCGCCCAGTCTGCGCAGGCGCAGGCCCAGCCCCGCCCC
>NW_007250519.1:9677-10436 GCF_000164805.1 Carlito syrichta
TCTGTCTGGCCTGAAAGCAACTTGTCCGCATTTCTAGGTCCGCGCGGAGCGGAGGACTTGCACCTGGGGTGACAGCGCGGGCGTCGGGGCACCGCGCGGCCTGGGACCTCGGGACGCGCGGGACTGCGTGTCGGGGGCGGGCGCCGACCGCCACGGGGAGCCTCGGGCGGGGCCTCCTTTCCCCCCGCTATCTCCTGCGCCCGCTTGCCGGGCCGCGCGGGGTGGGGGGGTGTGCGGAGGTGGGATTGTCGGGGGGGGCGTGCGGAGGTGGGGGTGCGGACGGGGTGGAGGTGCGGTGGGGGGGTGGGCCGGGGCGTGCGGGGCGTGGGCGGTGGACCGTGGACCCGAGCGGCGTCCGTGCTAGTGCAGTGGTTCTGAGAAGCCAATCGGTCGTCTTTGGTCAGACGGGTCAGCCGGCGCCCGCGACCGCCGATTTGTGGCATGGAAGCGGCTGTCGTCATAAGGGACACCTGTCTATCCTCGTCCTTGGCGGTTCATTGAACCCTCGCAGCGACCCTCGTGGTCATTGTACACGTGCCATATATTATTTTTCTTTTTATTTTGTAGTGCAGGGGATTTCACGAGGGTGGACACCCCAGGACACAAGATAGGAGGTGAGAGGGTAGAAGGCGCAACCAGGTGGGCTTAACTCCCTGTCTCTTGCTCTTCCTGATAGCAGACCTCCCTGAAAGCCGGAGCTGCCAGTACCTGCCTGAAACCTTGGATATATCTATTCAGAGGGGTCCGTGCTTAGATCTC
>NW_007250520.1:0-751 GCF_000164805.1 Carlito syrichta
GAGGATCAGTCACAGAAACACCCATTATAGAGGTGAGTAAGTCAGTGGGAGCCCATTATAGAGGAAGCCCAGTCAATGGAATGCCCATCTCAGAGTAGGACCATTCTTTGCGGCAAGAATTATGGAATGGGCCAGGTACAGGGGCACCCATCAGAGAAGAAAGATAATGACCTGGGCACTCATCACAGAAGAGAGCCAATGACTGGGTACCCCATTGCAGAAGGGAGCCAGTTGCTGGATCACCACAACAGAAGTGAACAATTTACTGCAGCACCTGTCACTGATGAGTCCAGTCACTGGGACACCCATAAAAATGGAGGGCCAGTCACTGGAGAACCCATCACAGAGGAGGCCAGTCTCTGGTGTATCGATTACAGATGAGGGTCATTCATTGCAGCTCCAATTGTATAGGAGAGTCATTAATTGTATCTACAATTACAGAGGAGGCCCAGTCACCGAGGTACCCCCACAGAGCAGAGTCTGTTCACTGAGGATCCTATCACAGAGAAGAGCCAGTCACAGGGACAGTGTTCACAGATGTTGCCCTATCAGTGAGGCTTTCATCATAGAGAAGGGTCAGTCACTGGTGCACCCATCACAGAGAAGGTACACTCATAGAGGCACCCACAGCAGAGGAGGTGTAGTCACTGGGACACTCACACAGAGGGTTTGTCACTGAGGCACCGATAACAGAGGCAGTCCAATCAATGGTTCACTCATTTGGAGATGTCCAGTCACTGGGAAAATAATC
>NW_007250520.1:1950-2968 GCF_000164805.1 Carlito syrichta
GCCCATTACAGAGGCAAGCTAGTCACTAGATAAACAATATGGAGAAGGGCAAGTTACTGGGGAACCAATCAAAGAAGAAGCACAATCCCTGGGACACCCATAATGGAGGAGGTCTAGATATTGTAGCACTGATTACAGAGAAAGAAAAGTCACTGAGGCACCCATTACAGAAGAAGGCAAGTCACTTGGCAACTCATGTTGGAGAAAGGCCAGTGACTGGAACAACCATCAGATATGAGACCAGTCACTGTGGGAGCCATAATAGATGAGGGCCAGCCACTTTGGCACCCATCTAAGAGGAAGGCCATTCACTAAGGCACCCATCACAGATCAGGAGTTGTCACTTTGGCACCCATCACAGATCAGAGTTTGTCAATGTGGCACCAGAAACAGAATGGCCAATACAAAGGCACGCATCACAGAGGAGGTCTAGTCACTGGGATATTCATCACAGAAAAGAACTTTTTTCTGTGACAACCACCATAAAAGGAGTTCCAATCACTGGCACACCAATCTTGAAGGAGGGCCAGTCACTGGGACAGCTATCACAGAGGAGGTGTAGTCACTGAAGCCCTAATCACAGAGGAAGACTTGTCACTGGGACAGCCTTTGAAAAAAGGGCCAGGTCGTGTATCACCTGTCAAAGAATTGCTCCACACACTGGGGCAGACAAAACAGAGGAGAATCAGTCATTGGAGTCCCATCAAAGATTCAGGCAAGTAAAGGGAGCACCCATCACAGAAGCGGGCTAGTTATTGGGACAGCAATCACAGGGAAGGGGCTGACCCTGTGAGAAGGCTTAGAGTATATCCAGTCACTGGGGCACTTATTATGGAGGTGGGCCAGTCACTGGGACAAACTTCACAGAGGAAGGTTAGTCACTGGGACAACCATTATGCATGAGGGACTGTCACTTTTGCGCCAGTCACAAATGAGATCCTGTCACTGGTCCACTTAAAATGGAAAAGGGCTAATCACTGGGCAGCAATTATGTGGAGGCCTAGTCACTGGAACACAC
>NW_007250520.1:3785-11796 GCF_000164805.1 Carlito syrichta
GAAGAACATGTCAGGGAACAACCATTATATAGGAGGACTATTCACTGTAGCACCAATTATAGAGGGGGCTCGGTTACTGGATCAGCCATCACAGAGGAGGGCTAGTAACTGGGGCAACCAATTTGGAAGGGGGAATGTCTTTAGGACAGTAACCACAGAGGAAGCCCAGTCAATGAAGCACCTAATATGAAGAAACAAAATTCACTGGGACATCCATCAGAAAAGAGATCCAGTCGTTGGGAAAACCATCACAGAGGAGGTTCAGTCACTGGGACATCTATCACCAGAGAGGACTAGCCACTGGGGCAATGATCACCAAGTAACACTAGTCACTGAAGCACCCATCATTTTGGGGGGGGCAGGCTCTGAGAAACTCATCAAAGAGGATGCCACTTACTAGGATACACATCACCAATGAAAGCCAGTCGATGGGGCACTGATTACAGAGGAGAGTCAGAAAATTGACTGTATATCACAGAGAAGTGCCTTCAATGACACTAAACACAGAGAAGGGCCAGTCAATGGGACAGCTATTATAGTAGAGGGACAGGCATTGGAGAACCCATCAGAGAGGAGGGTGAATCACTGAGCACACAACACAGAGGAAGGAAAATCACTAGAGCACCCATTGTATAGAAGGGCCTGTCACTTGCACACCCATCAGAGAAGCAGTGCAGTCATGAGGGCACCCCTCACAACGAAGGGCAAATCAGTTTGGTACCAATTATACAAGAGGCTCAGTCACTGGGGCATCTATCACAGAGGAGGGATATTAACTGTGGCACCTATTTGTATAAGGGCCAGCCACTGGGGCACTAATGGCAGAGGATCCACAGTCACTGGGGAACACATTATGGAAGAAGAAAAGTTACTGGAACACTCCTCACATCCTCACAAAGGAGGGCCAGTCACAAGGGCAACAAATAAAGAGGAGGAGGTTCAGTTAGTGGGGCACATATCACAGAGGAGTACTAGTCGCTGGGCAACGATTAAGGAGGAGGGCCAGTCACTGGAACATCAATCACCATGAATGAGGCTGAGTTACTAAGACACCCATTAGAGAGGAGGGCTAGTAACTAGGGCATGCATTATTAATGAGGGCTAGACACTGAGAAGGAGCCATCACTGAGTGACTTATTACCTTGAAAGGGCATTCACAGTGGCATCCATCAAAGAGGATGGCCAGTCACTTAGTATCTGTTAGGAGAAAATGCAATCATTGGGGCACCCATCACATAGGAGGCTTAGTCACCTAGGCGCCCATCACAGTGTAGACTCAGTCACGTGGTAATCCATTAGAAAGAAGCTCAATCACTGGGACACATATCACAGATGAGTGCCAGTCACTGGGGCACTGATTAAAAAGAAGGCCATTCACTGGTGTACAAATGCCAGATAGGAGCCAGGGACATGGGCAATAATCGCAGAGGAAAGCCAGTCATTGGCGCACTGATCAGAGAGGAATGCAGTCATTGTGACACCCATCATAGAAGAGAGACAGTCACTTAAGCACCCATCACATAGGAGGGACTGTCATTGGGACATCAATAACATAGGAGGTCCAGTCATGGCGATACCCAACACAGAGAAGGGCTAAACACTGGGACACCCAATTTAGTGGAGGGCTACTCACTGTGGCACTCAACAGATGAGGGCCACTCACTGTGGCACCCATTATGAAAGAGGATCCCTCATTGGCACAATGTTCACAGAGGAAGGCTAGTCACTAAGACAACCATTATGATGGAGGGTCAACCACTCTGGGACGAATTTCAGAAGGACCCAGCCCATTATGGGACAACCATAATGGAAGAGAACCTTTCACTGGGGCACCTGCTATGGAGGAGGCAAAGCCACCAGGGAACCCATCACAAAGGAGGGACTGTATCTGGTGCACTCATCACAGAGGAGTAACCAACATTGGGACACCCATTACAGAAGAGACTCTGTCACTGGAGCACCCAATATGGAGGAAACCCAGTCATGGGGGGAAAGTAACACAGAGTCTGTCATTGGGACATCATCACAGAGGACAGGCAGTCAATGGACACCCATCTCAGAGGAGGGCTAGTCTTTATGGTATTCATTATGAATGAGGACTAGTCATGGGGGCACCCTTCACAGAGGTACCATCACTGAGTCACCTATCAGAGAGAAGAGCCATTCACAGAACACCATCAAAGAGCATGTCCAGTCACTGAGGCAACTATTAGAAGGAGACCCAGTCACGTGGGAACCCATTACAGAGGAGGGCTAGTCACCTGGACATCCATAAAAGATGATATCCAGTCACTGGGGGCATCCATTAAGAGAAGGGTCATTTACTGAGGCACTAAAAACAGAGGAGTTTCAGTTACTGGGGCACCCATCAGAGAGGAATGTCAGTCGCTGGGGCACCCATCAGAAAGGAGGACCAGCCACTAGGACATCCATCACAGAGAAAGTCCAGTCACTGAGAAACCAAACACAAATGAGTATCAGTCACTGTGACAATGATAACAGAGATGTCAGCCACTGGGGTGCCAATGGCAGATGAGAGCCAGTCACTGGTGCACAATTAAAAGAGGAGCCAGTCACTAAAGCACCAATCACAGAAGGCCAGTCAATGAGGCACCAAACACAGAGGAAGGATATTCATTGAGGTATTCATCACAGAAGAAGGCCAGTAACTGGGGCAGACATCACAGAATAGACCCAGTTCCTGGGACACGCATTACAAAAGGGGTCCAGCACAGTGCACAAAACACAAAGGAGTAACCGTCACTAAAGCATCAATTATAAATGTTCTATTATTGTGGCACCTATCAGAGAGGTGTGCCTTTCATTGGGGTAACCTTCACAGAGGAGGGCTAGTCACTGGGTCTTGCATTATAGAGGAGGCCCAGTCACAGGTTTATTTATCACAGAAGAGAGCTATTCATTGTGGCACTCAATATGAAGCACAAATTACTGGTAATCACGAAGGAGGTTCAGTCAATGGAACACCTATTATGGAGTACACCAAAACACTGGAGCATCTTTTTCAGAGAAGGGTCAGTCACTGGGGCATACATTATGCATTAGACCCCATAACTCAGACACCCATCAGAGAGGAGGATTTGTCAAAGAGCACCCATTTCCTCGAAGGACCAGTTACTAGGACACCCATCATAGAAGAGGGCTACGTATGGGTCTCCCATCATATGAGAAGGCCAGTCACTAGGTCAAGAATCACAGAGGAGGTCTAGTCATGGTGGCACACAAAATGGAGGAGGCCCAGTCACCAAGACACTCATCACAGAGGAATGTTAGTCATGCAGCTCTCAACATAGATGAAGGCCAGTCACTGGGCACCAATTACATAGGAGGCAAAGCCACGAAGCACTCATTAGAGTTGGGTGCGTCACTGAGGCACCTAACATAAAGGATGGTAAGTCACTTGGGCACCTATCAGAGAATAGTCCCAGAACTGTGGCAAATATTATAGAGGAGGGCCAGTCCCTTTAGCATCCATCACAGAGGACAGCCTTTCACTGGGACTACCGAGCACCCATAGCAGAGAAAAGCCAATCACAGGAGCTCCCATAACAGAGGAAAGACTGTCAGTGAGGCACCCATCAGAGCAGAAGCTGTCACTAGGGCACCAATCACAGGGAAATCCAGTAACTGTTGGACCCATTACAGAGGAGGATTCATCAAAAGGGCACCCATCACAGAGGAGGCACAGGCACCTATCATAGAGAAGAACCAGCCACTGAGTCTCCCATCACTGAAGAGGATTACTTACTGGGGTACCAAATAGGAGAAGGTCCAGTCATTGGGGCACCCATCAAAGAGAATAGCCAACCACTAGGGCACCAATCACAAAGAAGAGACAGTCACTGTGACACCAATAACAAAAGCGGGAAATTTTCTTGAGAACCCATCACAGAGTTGGGCCTCTCCTGCTGGCACCCCTCACATTTGAAGGTCAGTCACTGGGACACCCATCAGAGAGGACGGTTAGCCAATGAGGCTCCCATCACAGTTGAGGACCAGTCTCAGAGGAACCCATCTCAGAGGAGGGCTTATCACTGAGGCACCTATCACAAAGGAGAATGAGCTACTGGGGAACGTATTTTGGAGAACAGCCAATACTGGAGTAGTCAATACGGGATTACCACTCACTAAATCTCAATTCAGAAGAGGAAGAATCACTGCATCACCTATTTTGGGGATGGTCACTCACTGGTCCACAAAGCACAGATGAGAGCCAATCACTGGGGCACCCATCACAGAGGAGGCCCAGTCACTTGGACTACCATTGGAGAAAAGTGTCAGTAACAGTGGCACCCATTACAAAGGAGGTTTAGTCATTGAGGTACCCAACCCATAGGTGTCCCAGACACTGGTTCACCTGTAACAGATGATAGACAATCACTGAACCACCCACCAGAGAGGCGAGATAGTCATTAGGGCAGTCTTCACAGATGAGTACTAGTCACTGGGACGTCCCAAACAGATGAGGACTATCCCAGTGAATGAACCTCCTCTGTGATTGGGGCTCCAGTGACTGGCTCTCCTCTGTGATGGATGCCTCTGTAACTGCCCCTCCTCTGTGTTTAGTGTCTCATTGAGTGTCCCTCCTCTGTGATCAATGCTCTTCTCCTTTGTTAAAAATGTCCCTGTGATTCAGCTTCCTACACAATAGAGGATTTACTGGTTGTGTCTTCAACATGATAGGTGCCCCAGTGTCTGGTCTCCCTCCAAAATGAACATGACAGTGAAGAGTTTTGTGATGGCTCCACTATTTACAAGCCATTCTCTCTAACGGGTGTCTCAGTGACTAGATGTCCTCTGTGATAGATGCCACAGTTACTGGTCCTCCTCTATAATGTATGCCCTGGTGACTAGCACTTCTCTGTGAGGGTTGCACCAGAGATTGGCGCTCTGCAGTTATGGTGCCCAATAACTGGCCCTTTTCTGTAATGTGTAACTAAGTGATTGACCCTGTTTTGTGATAGCTGTCTCAGGGGCGGACCCTCCTATGTGATTGGTGCTCCAGTGTCATTGCCACCTCTGTGGTTAGAAATACAGTGACTGGGTCTCCTCTATGATGGGTACCTCAGTGATTGTTCCTCCCTGTGTTTGGTGCCTCATTGACTGACCCTCTTCAGTTATGGGTGCCAAAATAAGTGACTCTTTTCTGTGTTGTTAACCTCAGTGACTGGTCTTCTTCATAATAGCTGTCCCAGTGACTGGCCCTCCTATGTGATGAGTGTCTCAGTGACTGGCTATCCTCTGTGATTGGTGCTCCAATGTCATTGTCACCTCTGTGATCAGAAATCCAGTGACTGAGTGTCCTCTTTGATGGGTACCTCAGTGACTATTTCTCCTCTGTGTTTGGTGCCTCATTGGCGCTCCTCTGTGATCGGTGCTTCAGTGACAAGCTCTCCTCTTCAACTGGTACCCCAGTGACTGGTCTTCATCTGTGTGCATACCACAGTGACTAGCTTGCTCTGTGATGGTTCTCCCAGTGACTGTCCCTCCTCTCTGCTCTAACCACAGTCACTGGCCCTCCTTGAAATGGGTGCTCCAGTGACTGGCCCTCCTCTTGGATGAGTGCCTTAGTTACTATACCTCCTCTGTGATTGATGACTCAGTGACCTGCTCTCCTCTGTTATGGATACAAGTGACTAGTCCTACTCTGGGATGAGTGTACTGGTGATTGGGCCTTCTGTAAATATGGGTTTTATTGGCTGGTCTTCTGCTGTGATGGGTTCCTTAGTGAATTTCCCTCCTCTGTGATTGGTGATCACTACCCCAGTGATAAGACCTCCTCTGTGATGTTAACCACACGGACTTTGACTCCTCTGCTCTGGATGGATGCCGCTGTTACTGACCTCCCTTTAAAATCAGAGCCCCTTTGACTGAGCTCCTCCAAATGGGTGCTCCAGTGACTGACCCTTCTCTGTGATGTGTGCTTCATTAACTGGCCCTCATCGGTGATGTGTGCCTCAGTGACACCCTCTTTTGTCATAAGGACCCAGTGACTGGCTCTACTCTGTTATGAGTGTTCCAGTATATGACTTTACTCTTTAATAGTTGTCCCAGTGACTAGTTCACCTCTCTGATGGGTGCCCCAGTGAATAGCCTTCTTCTTTCTTCTTTCATGGGTGCCTTGGTCACTTGTTCTCTGCTATAATATGAGCCCCAATGACTGGAACTTTTTGATGGGTGCCTTAGTGACTGATCCTCTTCTATTATAGGTGCCTCATTGAGTGACTCTCCTCTATGATTGGAGCTGGGGTGACTAGCCCTCATCTGTAATGGATGCCCTAATTACTAGCCCTCCTCAGTGATAGGTTCATCATTCTCTGGCTCTTCTCTGTGATTGATTTCCAGTGAATATCTCTTCTTTATAATTTTTGCCCCAGTGACTGGATCTCCTCCATAATGCATGCCCCAATGAATGGTCCTCTTCCATTATTAGTGTCCTAGTGACCAGGACTCTTCTATGATTGAAGCCCCAGTGACTGACACTCCTTCATTACTGTTGCCGCTGTAATTAGCCCTCCTCTGTGAGTGGGTGTCTCACTTAATGAAGCTCTTAAATAATAGGTGCAACAGTGATTAACATTCTTTTGTGATGGGTGTGCCCGTGACTGGCCCTCTTGTGTAATGGGTGCAAAATTGTCTGTTCCTACTCTGTAATTGGATATCATGGCTCTTCTCCATGATTGGTGCCACAATGATTGACCCTCCTCTCTGATGTGTATCACTGTGTTAAGCCCTCTTCTCTGATGGTGTTTCTGTGACTAGACCTCCTTTTGATTTGTGCCTTTGTGACTGGCCCTCCTCTGTAATGACTGAAACAGTGACTGGTCCTGCTCTGTTATAGGTGCTCCAGTGAGGGTCGCTCCCTTGTCTTGGGCTCCTCAGTGATGAACCGTTATCTGTGATTGTTGTTCTAGTGACTATCCATACACCAAAATTGGTACCCTCTATGATGAGTGACCAGCATCTGCCACTATTACAAATGGGTGCACCAGTAGCTCACCCTCCTCTCTGATGGGTGACCCAGTGAGTGGCATTTCTCTGTGATAAGTGCCCCAGTGACTGGGCCTCTTCCATATGGGTGAGCCATTGACAGAGCCTCCTCTTCAGTGACTAAGTTTCCTTTATAATGGGTTCCAAGTTAATGGCCTGCTTCCTTAATTGCTGCCCCAGTGTCTAGCCCTCCTCCACTTACTGGGCATCCCCCATAATGGGTAGCCTATTAACTTGTCCGCCTTTGTGATGGGTGTCCTAGTGGCTGTGTCCTCCATAATGTGTGCCTCAGTGACTGGACCTTTCCTGTGATTGGTGCCCCAGTGACTGTCCTTTAGCTATGTTTGCTACTCCAGTGACTAGCGCTCCTCTGTGATGAGTGTCACAATGACCAAGCATCTTCCATAATGGGTGCCCCAATGATGGGGCCTCTTGTGTGATTGATACCCCAATAATTGGCCATCAACTTTGATGGGTAATGCAGTGACTAGCCTTCTTCTTTGCCAGGTATTAAGCCTCCTCCAAAATGGGTGTTCCAGAGGCAAATACTTATCCCTGATGTTGCCTAGTTTCTGGGTCTCCTCGATAATGGTTGCCCCAGTTACTGGTCCTACTCTGTGATGAGTGTCATAATGCCAAGGCTTTCTTCATAATAGATACTCCATTGACTGGGTATCCTTCATATTTGTTGTCCCAGTGACAGACTCTTCAATTTGAAAAAATGCCCCAGTGACTGATACTCCTCTGTAATGTGTACCACACTGATTTTGCCTCATCCCACATGGTTGACCCAATTACTGGACCTCTTCTGTGATTCTAGCTCCAATGACTGAATCCCTCCTAATGTGTGTCATAGTGACTGACCCTCCATTGTGATGGGTGCCCCAGTGAATGGCCCTTTTCTGTGATAGTTGTGTCAGTGACTCACCCTCTTGATTAGTGCATCAGTGGCTTATTCTCCTCTGTGATCTAGGCCCCGGGAATGGGCCCTCCTTTGCTTAGG
>NW_007250521.1:0-24348 GCF_000164805.1 Carlito syrichta
TATATATATATATATATATATATAATTAGATTGATTGCTAACATTATTACTTAAAAGAAAAAGAATAAAACCTGAAAAAAAAATTGTGATTCACTTTCTCAATCATTTTAGAGTAAGGTATATGATACAGAGGCATGAGTGTAAGCACTTAAAATTATGTAGCAATAAGTGTAATAATATTTCAGGATTGCTTAAAAATATCTATAAACTGGGATAAATGTGCTGTTGTAATTTCATTAAAAATGTGGTGTTTTTGTCTAGGCGCAATGGTTCAAGCCTGTAATCCCAGCACTTTGAGAGGCCAAGGCGAGAGGACTGCCTGAGCCACGGGTTCAAGACCAGCCTGGACAACATGGCGAAAACTCGTCGCTACAAAAAAAAAAAAAAAAAAATTAGCTGGTCGTGGTAGTGCATGTCTGTAGTTCTGGTTACTTGGAAGCCTGAAGTGGAATACCGGAGTCCAGCAGGTTGATTCTGGGGTGGCAGTGAGTGTGCCACTGCACTCCAGCCTGGACGATGGAGTGAGACTCCATCTCAAAAACAAAACAAAACAAAACAAAAAATTTGTTGTTTTCCAAAAATAGAAACTATAGATTTAAAATTTATTAACATACCTGGTTGCTTGGAAAACTACACAATAAATATGTAAACAGAAGTTCTATTTAAAGGTAAACATTGATTATGAAAAACTGTTCTTTAATTGCCTCGATGTAACTGAGGTCACTATTCAGACATTTATAAAACTTTTATCACTAAATGCTCTTAAATATTGTATGAATCATGTAAGCGCTCTGAGTATTGTTGTAATAGCTGGAGTTCATGCTAGAAAATGTATCTATTACCATATGAGTCTCTCATAAAATCATATTAATAAAGCTTTTAAAATAATCCTATATAGATCTGAATTTGAAAGTGGATATAAGTAGATTTATTCTAAAAAGGAAACAATAATTAAACTTCTTCAAATTAAAGGTAAGAAAACATTAAAGATTTAAACACACATTGAATAGCTTGTAAATTTTCATATATTACCAAAATGCAAATATTTCCAATAAAAGCCAGATGTCTACAATTGCTGTGGAATTGGTTAATTATAATTATTTTTAATTCAAAATGTGTACTTTCTTGTAATTGATTTTAAATTACCTAATTCCTTTCTACATGATTTATATCATTAACAAAACCAACTTCTCCCTAAGAAGATAATCCAAAGCATTAACCATTGATGAATTAACCTCTTTGAGTATATATACCTATAAGCCCTGTCATTTAAAAATTAATGCAGCAATTTTTATGCTTTGACCAGTAGACGAAAAAAAAGAATTAAAGATTACCTTTATAAATTTCTTACATAATTATAACTGAATAATGGTGTTGAAGGAAAAAAGAAGGAAATATTTACTTTTATTATAATTATTAGCAAACTGATTTGTCAAGTCTAGTGATAGGGCATATAGGCCTAATCAAATCCTTCTTTAACAGAAATGGATACTGATCCCCTGTTCTCAACCATATTGGACACTGTTCTTTCTTTAAAATTTTTTTATTATAAAGATGTAGGGCACAGTTCAGGGTTAGGTAAACAAATGATCATTGTACTGGTAAAGTTTGAACCTCACTTTGGTCCCCACTTCACCTGGTTTGAGATCAGGTATGCTTATTGATGAATTATGCCCCCTTCCCTCCCCTGGTAGTTTCCCACTACTGCCAATCCCTTTCTAATAGCATTATAATAATTGTTAAGGGTTCACTTATTAGTAAGAACATGTGATACTCAGTTCTTTGTTTCTGTGATAGATCACTGAGTATTACAGGGTCTAAAGCCATCCAAGTTGCTGCAAAGTTAATAATTTTGTCCCGCTTTATGGCTGTATAATATTACATAGTATATATGTACCACATTTTTTTAACCCAGTCCTCTTCCGATGGGCAGCACGGTTGGTTCCGTTTTTGCTATTGTGAATAGTGCTGCAATAAATATATGTACACAAGTATCTTTTTTATAGAATGATTTGAGTTCCTCTAGTTATATTACCAGAAAGAGGATTGCTAGGTCATATGGGAAGTTGATTTTTAGATCTTTTGGGAATTGCCACAATGCTTTCTACGAAGGTTGTACTAGTTTACACTCCCACCAACAGTTTAGAAGTGTTCCCTTTTCCTCACCTCCTCTTCAGTGTCTGTTGAGCACTGTTATTTATTAGCAGTAAACCAGAAGCAATAAAACATATGAAGGAGTGTGGACACTTTCAGAGTGTGTTGGACTCCTCATAATACTAGATAACTTCATATTCTCCAGGACTCACATGACTCATGTCATCCTTCTCATATCAAAGTGCATGTTCCTTCTACAAATTACCTTTCCATGAAACCTGATGCTATCGGGCCCATTCTTTCTAATCAGCCTAGCGATGCTTATTTTTCACATTCAGCTTCTACAGTTCTACAGTTCTATATAAATTCTCTATCTCAAAAAGTTGGTCTTTTTCCTTTATCAGGTTTTTAATGTTCTCATGAATTTCCACAGCATATAACTATCATATCCTTTTCTGTATTTAATCACCTTTACTCCAACCTCTGCTTATGAACATTTTTTCCCCATCATTGTTGTAGAATATTTTTTTTTCTGTTTGCATTTTGGTTTGTATTTGGTTTCAGCATTCACTCCTCCTACTTAGTATAATACCATTACTGTGGGTCTTTTGTCTTTGCCTCTTTTTCCCATTATATGCATTCTGTTGGAGACTCAAAAAAGAAATTTCTGATCATGGTTATTGCCTCAGGTTTACACAACCAATCTAATCAGTAATATACAATTGAATCTAGAAAAACATAGGGTTGAGCTGCATGCAGTTTATATGCACAGTTATTTCAATAAATATATTGGAAAATTGTTTTGGAGATTTGTGAAAATTTGAAAAACCTGGCAGATAAACCATATAACCTAGAAAAAAATTTTAAATAATAAATAGGCCATTGCTTTGTTAAACTCTGCTGTCTCGATGAGGCTCTTGGAACTATAGCGGACATATTTTCTTAGCTTTGGCCCCCTCCCCTACCTTGTGGAAGTGAATCTCCTGTCTCTCTCCTTCTCTCTCTTATTTACTTTCTAAATAAACTGCTTGAAAACTTAAAAAAATAAATAAATAGGTAGGTCATGAAGTCATAAAATATATGTAAATACTAGTCTATATTATTTGCTATCATGAAATAAACACAAAGTTATCTTAAATGTTAAAATGTATCAAAACAGACATTTATAGAGCATTCATGGTACTGTTTTCAGTAGAGAGAAAAGTAAACAAGTGTAAAGATGCAGTAATAAATTATAACTACATAAAATTGATTGTAGTATCCATTGTACTAATAATCATCTTACTACCACTTCCTGTTGCATTGCAGTGAGCTCAAGTCTTGCTGTTCTCAACTTAAAATGCCTCGTGACCCTAATCATCTTCACGTGAGCAGTTCATCTCTCTGATAAATTGTGTATCACAGTAAAAAGTGATCTGTCATGGTTCTTGCATATCTTATTGTGGTTAGTGTAATACTGTAAGCCTTGAATAATGCCATATGACCCATAAGAAATGCCACTAGTGATGCTCAAAGTGTTTCTCAGAAGAAGAGATAAATCATATTACAAGAAAAAAGTTGAATTTCTTGATGTGTACCAGAGACTGAGATCTGCAGCTGCGGTTGCTCACTATTTCAAACGGAAGATTCATCTTGTGAAAAGACTATGCAAACTTAATGCAATACATGCAGTACAATACTGTAAATATATTTATTCTTCTTTATAAGTTTCTTAATAACATTTTCCCTATCTTACTTCATTGTAAGATTACAGTCTATAATACATGTAACATAAAAATATGTGTTAAAATACTGTGTATAGTATTGGTAAGGCTTCTAGTAAACAGTGTTGTAAAAACATTCAGGGTAAGAAGATATATTTTCAATCTATATATTCAACAAAAACAGTTATGTCTAGAAACTTTTTACACATTAGTAAGAAAAGTCAAGTCAATTCCAAATGCAGGAGAAATTTGAAAAGGCTCATTACATCTAGGCAATCCAAATGGCCAATTCACATGTATAAGTAAGCAGTGCTCACATTGATTGTCAAGTCAATGCAAATTAAATTCACAAAGAGATGCCATTGTATATTTTCAGAATGACTATCATTTCAAACCTGACAGTAACTAGTAAGGATATAGAATAATTGTAACTTTCATATATTGTTGGTATATTTGAACCTGTTTGTAATTACCTGCTATAGCTAAGCATGCACTACCTGTGACTCAGAAATTCCACACCTGGACATGTAGTCAAAAGAAATTTATGCATATATGTGTTAAAAGATATCTGCAAGATTATTCATAGCAGACTTATTCTTAATAGACAAAAATTAAAATCAGCCCAAATGTTCATCTACAGTAGAATGTATAGATGAATTTGAGTATAACCATGTGATAGATTATATTATAGAGCTAGATAAATATATAAACTATTACATGTATACATACACTTCAAAAAACTTTTACTTAAAAACAAAACTAATCGGGATAAGAGTGTTCTACTCAAAATCTTTAAATGAAATCTCAAATTAGTATAAAAATCCAGTCGCTCTCAATTAAGAATCCCATCTCTTTATCATTAGGATTCATGTCTTTCCTTACAGTATAGTGTGTCAGGTATTAGAAGGACAATATGTACATAGAAAAATAATCTGAAATCTATTAATTAGTTTAAAAGTACACTATCATATATATATCATATATATATTACATATATATATCATATATATATATTACATATATATGTATATATATATATATACACACAGAGGAATAGACAACTAGCATACTCTCATTTGAATGTGTCGTCTCCTTGGCCTCACTATGGGGTCAAGTATCTACGACTGGCAGTGTCTGATTAAGAAGTATTAGGTCAAATTCTAAGAGAAGCTAATTCTGGGCCCTTCTCAGATGATATCTATGCCTTTTTGACTACTGTCAATTGTTTGGAGAAACATAATCCTGGCTAGATGTTTGCTTTCTGGCCTGGTGCAAGAAGATCCAAATCAGAATCAGCTATGTAAGGTAGAATGAGGGTACTAACCATTCACATCCATTTTCCTTGTCATTGCAGGAGAATGTTAAATAAAGCCTAAGACATGAACAAAAAAAAGCTCCGGGAAACAGCTTTAACATCCAATTTCTAAATGTGATTAAGATATGTCAGTTTAAGTAAGACTAGCTCAGGCCTACCTGAAATTCTGTTCTCATATAAACCACAGGCAGCACAAATGCCATCTTTCTGATATCCATCACTTTTTTTCTGAATAATTTTTCCCCATTTTTTCCTCATGGAATGTCTATAACAGCAAGCATAGAGCACATAATCAGTGATGTTAAATGGTTAAGCACACCTCATAAGCTTTGTAATTAAGAAAGTTATTTAACACATTTAATAATTTTGGGAAAATAAACTAAATCTGCTTTAATTATGGTATAGGTTCATTTACATGTACTAGAGATAACCTTGAATTATGCAAGTTAGAAATGTGCTTCTATATCGTATTAAAATTCACATATACTGATTTTAGGCCTGGCAAGGTAGCTCTGAAGTTTTTAGAGACTCAGTCTCCTTGAAGCTTTCCATTTCATCACCTCTAGAGATAAACTCTTGTACAAATGGCTCTGAACATGAATCCAGATTTTAGACAGAAGAAGGCAGAAAAAGGAAAAAAAAATCATGTCGCTTCCCATCAATGACATAGTCAAGATGTTTGATAAATCACTTACCCCTAGACACTAGCCAGAAACTAGTCACATAGCCACATTTAACTACAAGACATTTGGTAAAACAATTTTGATCCTTAAGGATCACGTATCCAGTGAAAGATCAGGAGCTGTATGTTAGAAAGAGATGAGCCAGCTCGGTGGCTCAGCCTGTAATCCCGCGCCTTTGGGAGGCTGAGGTGAGTGGATTGCCTGAGTCCTTGGGTTCGAGACCCGCTTGGGCAACTTGGCGAGACCTCATCTCTACAATAAATCAAAAAATGAGCCGGGCATGGTAGCGCGCGCCTGTAGTTCAGCTACTTGGAAGCCTGAGGCAGAAGGATCACTGGAGCCCAGCAGGTCGAGGCTGCGGTGGCCGGGAGCGGCCACTGTACTCCAGTCTGGGCGACAGAGTGACACTCCAGCTCAAAAAAAAAAAAAAAGAAAGAAAGAAAGAGATGAACAACCGGTCAGAGAGAAAAGTAGTAGCCTATGTTACAGTTGTTATCATGTGATTTAATAAAAATTCATTTTTCAAGTCATACTTCAAAAGGAAACACTGTTCCTGTCAAGAGGAATGTACTATCGAGGGTATTCCAGGCTGATATAAATAGAATTATAACCATTCCAGGACAATAAGTAAATTGAAGTGTGTGTGTGTGTGTGTGTGTGTGTGTGTGTGTGTGTGTGTGTGTGTGTGTAAACCCAGCCTAGGTGAGCCAGATTCCAGCTCACTTACAAATGAGTAAGCAAAAGATATATTTTATCACTGAAAATCATAAAAATTGTGAGATTGTCTCTTATGCAATATTATTGTGGCTATAATAGACTGCTTCTTTGGGGAAAAAAGCAATTAAAATAATATTATGTAGAAATTTAGTTTTAATTACTGTAGCTTGGTCATATATTTTGAAATGAGGAAGTATGATGCCTCAGCTTTATTTTATTTTTCTTCAGTTTTATTTTATTATAGAGAGATAGAGTGCAAATAAGGATTGGCTACACAAGTAGGTGCATGTTTATTTTGGATATGAAGGGTCTTTTATAGTTTTATATAAATTTTAGGATGTAATTTTCTATTTCTGTGAAGAATGTTACAGGTATTTTGATGCAATTACATTGAATCTCTCAATTGCTTTAGGTAGTCTTGT
This sequence comes from Carlito syrichta, assembly GCF_000164805.1. NCBI lineage: Eukaryota > Metazoa > Chordata > Mammalia > Primates > Tarsiidae > Carlito > Carlito syrichta. The sequence continues at coordinate 6,935 of NW_007250521.1, forward strand.
CATTTTAACAATATGAATTCTTCCAGTCCTTGAGCATATAATATCTTTCCTTTTTTATGTGTCCTCTTCTCTTTCTTTTATTAGAGTTTTGTAGTATTCGTGTATAGATTTTTCACCTGTTTTGGTTAGACTGATTCCTAATTATTTCATACTTTGCTAGTGATTGTAAATGGGATTGCTTTATCGATTATTTTTTTTTCAGATTGTTTGCTTTTGACATGTATAAATGCTACTGATATAGAAAGACAAATATCACATGTTCTCACTCATATGTGGTAGCCAAAGAGTGAATTTTATGAAGACAGAGAAAAGATTGGTAGTTACCAGAGGCCAGGAAGGAAAGGGGGAAATAAAGAGGAAAAACAAAGGATATAAATGCGTTTATTACCACTAAACCATACACTTAAAACTGGTAAATTATATATATTTTACCTGAATAAAAACAAATTAAAAAAAATTATAAAGTGTTGTTTGCATTTTATTGTGTGTAAAATACAGCTCATTACAGTTGATTGAAGAAAACATGACTTCCCATAATATATTTTTGTTACATTTTAACTTTCATATTAACTTTATTTCTCAGAGAATAATGCTGCATAGATATGTTTGGAGGCGTTTTAAAACAGTATAATCAATTTATAACTTTTTAATTAGTAAAAAGTAAAGATTATCATTGTGAGTGAAGTAATTACACTGCCAGCCTGAAGCGTGCATGGGCATCATAATAATTAATTTGAACAGAGATGGTTTCACTGTAGAGACAGCTTCACTCTGCTTCTCAGAGATGGTGATTTTGTATTTCTTTTTTTAATTAATAGTAATTTTTAAATTTTATTCATTCATTCATTCATTTATTTTTTATTTGTCTATTTATTTATTTATTTATCTTTTATTTTAAAGATGTGGGATACAACTCAGGGTTATGTATACAAATGTTTATTACGCAGGTACCCTTGTTGATGAAGTGTGCCCCTCCCTTTCCTGGTAGTTTCCCACTACTGTCAATCCCTTTCTTATAGTATTTTGATAATTGTTCAAGGTCCACTTATGAATGAGAGCACATGGTACTCTGTTCTTTGTTTCTGTGATAGATCACTGAGTATGATAGACTCTAAATCATTTTAAATTATAAATATGTGGGGTACAATTCAGGGTTAGGTATACAAGCATTGATTATGCAGGTACCCTTGTTGGTGAGGTATGCCGCTCCCTCTCCTAGCAGTTTCCCTCAACTGCCAGTCCCACTCCATATCCCCGACAGTTTTCCATTACTGCTATTATAGTATTATAATTGTTCAAGGTTTGCTTATGAGTGAGAACATATGGTACCATTCTTTGTTTCTGTTAGTATAGCCAGAGGAACTCAAATCATTCTACAAAAAAAGATGCCTGCACTGGTAAGTTTTTTTGCAGCTCTATTCACAATAGCAAAAACATGGAACCAACTATGTTGCCCATCAAAGCTGGACTGGAAAAAAAAATGTGGTACATGTACACAATGGAATATTATGCAGCCATAGAGAAGGACAAACACAAGGACATTGCAGCAACTTGGATTGATTTAGAGTTGATCATACTCAGTGATTTTGTATTTCTAAGTATTTAAAAATCTTATTTTCTCTAATATTTATTTTTCCAGAAAACAAAGTTGTCCAATGGACAAATTTAAATATTATCTTCTGTTTCTTTCTATGTATTTATACCAAAGAATACACAGTATGTACATGTAATTTATCTTTATCATAGAAAGATTTAAGAATACGATTATTTTATGGTGATCTTGTTAATATTTATTGTTTTTCGGTTTGCTGACAACTGGTAGAAGATTAATTGTTTGAGTAATATGAACTTATGCAAAACTTAAAATGCAAGCTTAGTGTGAAAATTTTCAGTTTTCAGTTTCATAAAAATATCATCATTAATCCTTCACTTCTTGCTTTTAAGAGATTCTTAATGAGTTAAGACTTTAGTATATGTTTCAACCCTTTATTCATTTATTTATTTTCATTTCAGTATTCAACTCCTTTCTTGTGACACTGATGATTGGCTTTTGACAGTTGATAATGGAAACTATCATATCAAAGTAATGTGAAAAATACTAATTAACACTAAAAGAATATTCAAAGTAAAATACATATAATTCACTTTTCCAGTTTGAAAGAGAGAGCTAGATAGATGTTAGAATAGCAGAAGAAAAAGAGAGACAGAGAGAGAGAGGAATGGTTTTTCTTTTCATTCTTCTTTAATCATGATCCAGAGGTGCAATGCATTAAATATATCAAACTTGAAATTGGCTCCATAAAATAACTTTTTATTTCTAGATTATGTGCTAAGTGAGAAATATATAATACCTCATGAAGCTCACTGCAATTGAGTAAAGTCTACTTTGAGGATAAATGTCATTGTTATTTTTGGATAGAAATAAATTCAGTACACCTAGAGAATATATAATTAGTACAATGATGAATAGGTACCAGTGCAAGCACCCCACTTTCTCCTTTCCATTGGAGGACATAGTAGGAAATGTAATACACCATTGGCACTAGTCCCTTGGATATTCAATCCATATATCTAGACATTCAAACTTGGTCCAGTACCTGGCAAAAAATCATCTTTTTTAAAGAGGAGATTTAAGGAGCTATGAGACAATGGCTTGTCACCTCTTATCAGCTTCACTGCCAATCATGTCTTAAATGATACCTCAATCTTAAATGCCATCATTTGTTTTGTTGCCTGCAACCTTTCCACCAACTTGCCTCCTAGTTCCAGTAACATGTTTTTTTGTTTTCTGTATTTCCTTTTTTACTTTTCTATGGCAAACTCTTCTAAAGTAAATCTCACAGCTGTTTGTTATTATTATTATATTTAGCTTTTCATTTTGTACACACAATTTCTACCACTGTTTTTAGGACATATACAATAATCTTTTGGCACCCATGGGAGATTGGTTGCAGGACTCCTTCATGGATACCCAACTCGGTGGGTGCCAATCCCTTATATAAAATGGTACAGTATTTGCATATAACCTCTGCAGATTCTCCCACATACTTTAGATCATCTCTAAGTTAATTTTAATACCTAATATAATGTAAATGTTATGCAAATAATTGTGCTATATTTTAAAATTTACATAATATTATATTGCTGTATTCTTATGTTTTGTTTATTTTTTAAAAATATGTATGATCTGCAGTTGGTTGAATCAGCAAATATAGAACCCATGGATATTGGGGGTTAAATACATTAAGTTATACAGCTGTCTATTAAAACATATCCTTTTCTTTAGAACTGGAAATTGTTGGGCAATTTCCTTTGTTTCTTGAGACTAAAGTTCGGTGGAAACCTATGCCCCTTGTAATCCCTAGTATTAATAGCCATTTCTTACTTAATTCTCTAGACTTTTAGGTATTGCCTTTAATTTTTGCTCATTTTCTTTCAGGTATTTAAATGGAATACATATTTCACCTATCCCCTCGAAAGATTGCCTCTTAAAAGCTTCTGAATCACTTCTACCTCAAATTTGTGCCACAAGATATGACACTCACCAAGTTTTTCTACCATTAGTGATTAGGCAAAGTCATACTTTGTATTCCTTAGAAATATATAAAATAAATATATTTCTTAGGAATAAATAGTATTATTTTAAAGGTAATACTGATTCTTGCAGGTAGGTTAGTCAACTAAATCATAATTTATTTTTTGTACTCTTTAACATCATGTATTCTTCTACTTTTCAAGAAGGTTTAAATATGTGAAATGTACATGTACTGCATTTAGACATATATTAGTTCAAAAAAGTACTCATCTTCCAAAGCAATTTAGCAACCTGAGAAAGTTCACATAATGAATTTGTTCACTATTTCACAAAGAATGTCATCCTTAGAAATCCATCAAAAGAAGAAACATTTCCCTATTAACAGTTTCAAGATGACTTTTTTAATAATCCATTTAAAGAGATAATATACATTCCATGAGGAATAAGATCCTGTCTATTACTTACAATATGTAGCACCTAATATGTTCCAGGAATATATTTTACATGGATAGAAACAGCCCATATCTATGCATGATCAACACATAAAAACATTTTTAGTCTTTTAAAATCAGATACATATATAATGCTATGGAGGATAAGAATAGCAGCCCCCTCTGTTATTTTAATAGATAGATAGATAGATAGATAGATAGATAGATAGATAGATAGATAGATAGACAAATAGATACATAAATAAGGCTGACTTTCCAACTATTCAGAAACAAAGCAACTTGTCTTTAGATAACAGAGTAGACCATTCAAAACACATTTTGTCATTGTACCATATCAAATGGCTTATGGGACACTGGTTTTGTTTTTAAAAATACATCAAGAACTACTTCAGATCTGAGAGTCCTCATGTTGCAACCTGAGGAGTGGTGCCAGTTAGCCTGCAATCTTTCCTTCATGTCCTCTGCTGGTGAAAATCCAAATTATATTATTTAAATGTGCTCTCCAAGAGGCTACCCCTGGAAACCACTTAGGGACTTCATGGGATACAAAATGGCTTGGCTGCTGATTGGTTATAGCCTCAGGGACTATCACACCAATGCACAGCAGTCTCAATGACTACCAATTTGCTTCCCAGTGTGAAACCAGGTATTGCCTGTGGTCATTAAAGCCATTATAAAGGGTTTCACTAGTTTGCCAATTGTCCTTTCTTTCATTAGCAGTCAAGGTAATGAAGTCAACCAATTGCAGGCTGAAAATTTAACTAAGATTTCTGGAATTTACATTTTTTACTCGGCAGACACTTTTTTTTTTTTTCAGATTTTCCATAACACATTCAGTTTTAGAATCACAGTCACCCCTCCACCTTACCCCACCAATTGATTTGTAGACTCAAGCAGACACATTTTATTTTATTTATTTGTACTTTTATTTTGTCAGCATAACAGGGAAAATGTTTTATGTATATCATTTAATATTTTATATTAATTTCTTCTGAAATTGCTAATATTTTATTTCAAGTTTTGTTCTTATAGCTTTTGGTAACAGCTCCAACTTTAATTTTTTAAAATTATATAATGTTTGATAAACATAAAATCTGTAGAATATTGGCATGTTAGTTCATGAAACTAGGACAACTGGCTTTACATATTAGCTAATGGATTAATCAAACCTATAAAACCATCTAATTGATGACTGGAAAATTCAAACTAATTTTCTTAACACTCCAACTTCTAATTTTAAATGATAATGTTGGTCAAGATCCTATAACTACTTTTATGGATTTCTTAACTTAAAAATAGGATAATTTTACAACTGTTAGTATTTGTGACTGAAATTTCTAAACTTTAGATGACTCTAAGTTGGAAAAGAAGCTACAAGTTACGTTTGAAGGAACAGAACTATAATAATTAGCAGTAATAAATAATTGCAAATTCATTAGATAAGCCATAGATACATTCATATGAAATTAATCAGTTGTAGCCACCTAATAAAGTGTGTCTTTGGATAGATAACTCATGAATCAGTGTTATATCTATGAACAATAAATTTCAAGAAATTTGATTGTCTATAGTACAATCTTCCAGATTAAAATGCTCTAAGAAATATTTAACTTAAGACAAAGTAGAAATTAATTTTAACTATGTAGAAAATTTACACACTACAGTAATTTTTCTGGGAACATAAATTAATGCAGGTCATCACACAAAAGACATGGCTGGTGAGTTAAAATGCAAAAAAAGGAATTCAAGGAATAACTTCCAATAGTCACATTGTATTCTCCAAGCTTTAACCATCTCTTGCATTATTTTGATACTATTTACTAGAAAGATTAGCAAAACATACTTAAAACAGTGGAATAATCTGTTTCTCAAAATTGTGTAAACTTAATAAGTGTAACTAAAATATCTGTAAATTTAAGCAAGAGTATGAATTTGGTGACTAAACATTAAAAATGGTGCTGATTAGGCTGCATCATAAATGCTAGTTGTTCTTGGACAACTACATTATGTTTGATATTAGAATGCCATTTTATGGATTTATTTTTTGATAAGTAACATTGCTCAACGTTGTCTGATTTTTTTATCATAATATTTTTACACTTTGTGTTCTCAATTTTCTCAAATAGAGATTTGGATAGAATAGATTTGTATGTCAGTTCCACCAAGGTGACAGTTTAGTAATGCCAAAACACTGAGTTATAAAGACCATTTATTATATTCTAGGCACTCTGCTAAGTCTTTAACATGAGCTATTTTATTTACCATTTTATTTCAATAACCATTTGAAAAATAAGTATTATTGACATGTATCAAATAAGAAAACTGAACCTCAGTGGCATTATATAATTTTCACAAATTCATAAAATCATAAAGGGGCTATGTCAGAAAGGGAATCCAGTCAATTTTCATTCCAGAACCCCAGGCTTTAACACTTCAGCTCTTTTGTTTATTTTCCTGGTGGAATACATGTTTAATTGCAAAGTAGCCAGACTAACATTTTCATAAACAATTATATCTCAGGATTAGGGGTAACTTGATGAGCTGATCTTACAGTCTAATATCAAATTAACTTTCTTTATTATCTCTACAAATTCTCACCAACTCTCTTTGAAACAACTTTCCACTGAAGCCCTCAGTAGTTTAAAATATCATACTCAGTGATCTATCACAGAAACAAAGAACAGAGTACCATATGTTCTTGCTCATAAGGGGACCTTGAACAGTGATCAAAATATTGTAAGAAAGGGATTGGGCTGGGCTCGGTGGCTCAGCCTGTAATCCCAGCACTTTGGGAGGCCGAGGTGAGTGAATTGCCTGAGCCCGTGGGTTCGAGACCCGCCTGGGCAACTTGACGAGACCTCATCTCTACAATAAATCAAAAAATCAGCCTGGCGTGGTAGCGCATGCCTGTAATTCTGGCTACTTGGAAGGCTGAGGTGGAAGGATTGCCGGAGCCCAGCAGGTCGAGGCTGCGGTAGCTGGGAGCGGCCAGTGCACTCCAGTCTGGGTGACAGAGTGAGACTCTAAGTCAAAAAAAAAAAAAAAAAAAAGAAAGGGATTGGCAGTAGTGGGGAAACTGCTGGGGGGCGGGGGTGGGATTGGCAGTTGAGGGAAACTGTCAGTGGAGAGAGGGGCATACCTCAACAAGGGTACCTGCATAATAATAAACATTTGTATACATAACCCTGAGTTGGACCCCACATTTTTTAAATAAAGAAAAATAAAATAAATAAAATAAAATGTAACTATTCTATGGAGAAAAAGCCACTTGGACTGTTAACAATTATTCCTCATACAGTATTTTTGGGCCTATTTATATCTCTCTCCCAAGAATTCCAACTGGTACTTCTACTTTGACACTGCAAATTTCTAGTCGCTCAGATTTTTTTTTACACCTCATTGAATATCTGCCAGTATGAGACAGGCATCTACATAGTGTATGTTACTTCATTTAACCCTCAACCTGTTCGTATGAAGTAGATTGTTATTATTTTCTTTAATAACACTAATAGAAGTTGAATGATTTACCCATAGTTACAGAACACATAAATGGGGGACATCAGATAGTAATTATGTATTTTGATTCCAAATCCACCTTGCACTAGAGAATCAATCTTACAAATTTACATTTCAATGGTTTTTGCTTCACCTTTGATGCAATTGTAGTTCTTCTTTATTTTTCACTTCTGCTGTTTCTGCCCATTTTTGTTATGATTTGTACAAACTCAATTTTTAAAAAATCTATTCATTTGGTTTTGTATACTGCTTTGTTTGCAAAGCCTCCCTGACTACTAGAATGAAATATTCAAATAATATTTTCAGTCCAATTGCTTTCCTTCTTTCTTATCTTCAGAGGTAAAACACATACAGAGAGAATTATCTAGAAAAATATTTTAACTCTAGATATATGTTCACCTTGAACTAGAAGTTCATTTGTGAAGACAAAACAGATATCAAATCAAACATAATAAATACACCATTTAGAATGAAAGTATTTTCAAACTTTTAATAAAATAGCAGTTATGTTTCCTGGGAAATACCTTTAGCATGTGTATTTAAACTAATGTGATTTACTAATGTCCCAAGTATGCCATGCATAAAATGAGAGCCCTAATTCAATCAAAGCCACATTATGTAAGTTTAACCAATATTAATTTCCACACAGCATAATTTTAATTATATGATTCCTAATTACCAGTTAATTTAGATAAGCAGATTATGCTTATCCATAGTTTCTTAATAAAATTATTTCTTCAGAATAGGATCATGCAATCTCATATTTGATTTTCAGTATAAGCTATATTAAAGTTTTTAAAATCTTGTGTTCACACTCTATAGATAAAGATCTCATTCAAAGAGATTTAACAGCTGATTCACTGAGCTTCTTCATTCCCATTTACTGAGACCAAAACATAGTAAATGATTGTTAGATGTGAGTCATGTAATTAGACATCATAATATCTAAGATACTTTTTTGTCAGCTTGCCAAAAAGATAATTTTAGTAAGTAATACATTACACCATTAAAAAAACCTCCTTCAACAGGCCTTTTAATGATGATAAATAAAGAACTTGTGTAAATCCAAGCGATTAATTCTCCTGAAACATTCCACTGAAATTACTAATAAGACATCTGGAAATGCAAATACATGTATAATTTACTCTGATGTGAATTCAGAGTGTGGGATTAACATATCTCTTTTTATTCCCTATTTTTGAGAACAGTTACTTATTTTAGTGTTTGCACACACTAAACTATTAGTTGAGTAAAAATTTTAGTTTAAAAGAGATGCATAAAATAAAATCATATTTCACGATAAAAAAAGATTTTATGTTTTCATTAAGTGTTTTCTTAATTTTCTCAGAATTCTTATTTAATAAAACATTTACAAAATCATCAACTCGATAAAAATGCTATTTGTTTGCATACAACTACAATTAAATATTTGAAATCCAAAATTCAGAAATGAGTATAAGGCATGTAAAATTCAAAAGTTCTATGACTACTCTAAAAGAACTATCCACATTCGTACACTCAATCAAATGAAAATGACAGCGTACACTTCTAGCTGATCTTATTTTTTTATTATATTATATTCTCTATGATGCCTTCCACTGAGAAAGTATGTTAGACAAATAAAAAGTAAAACATATTGCTGAATATTGCAATAGTCATCTGTACTCATTATTTACCTAATATGAATTCCAAAGTTCATAACGAACTTAAAATTGCAGTCCAGTCTTTGGAAGTATAAATGTCATATATTTCTGTTAAAGCACGAATCCTCAGGGAAAGCATAGTCACCTGTTCACAGGTAGATTCTTAATAAAGCCTTTTTAAAAATGGAAACAATATGATATTTTAAAAGGTATAAAAACATAAAACTTACTCAACTTAAAGTGTATCTTTAGTTAAGGGGATTCATTGTAAATCAAACAACATTAAGAGGTAATAAACAATGGACACTGAAGATCATAATAAAATTTAAAAAACAAACCTTTAAGTATTCATGTAGTGAGAAAATAAAGCAAATTTCTAAATGAGGACAGTAGGACACTATTGAGAGCGTTTTAAGTAGGAAAGATCATAATTTGATAAATTTGTATCCAAAAACAGCTGTCATTCACAGACAAATTTATGGGAAATATACCACCCTTGTGTTCTTTCTTGAGAGTAAAATAAAAAATCAATAATTAAGTGTTTTTGTTAACTTGGTTACAAAAATAAATGTCTTTTTAGTAGTATGTAATTCACAGTTTATTGATAACAAGTATCATTAAATTAACAATCATATATTTTGTCGGTCAAAAAATATAAAATATAAGAGCATAAAATAAATAGTAGAATGTTCCTTAATGTCTGTTTTCCATGCTCAGTAAGGGCATGAATCATTTCTCACTGGATTGTTCTTATATTTTTTTCCTATACAGAACAGTTTCTGGCACTCAGTAGAACTTTAATCAACATTTGTTGAGTGAATGCCTCTGATATGGAGACAAAGAATAAATATTGCTTTATTCTTGACACTGATGATTCTGAATACATATGTATAAATACACATACATAATTAAAAGTAAGCATTGGTAGATCAAAATAATTCTTTGTACTTGAAAGCCTAATTTTAAGAAAGTCTTAAGTCTGAAAGGAGAAGATGTATGAAGTGGTATCATTAGGAAACTGGCCAAAGTACTGTGTAAACAGTCAGGATATTTTTGGTTTTCCAGAATTAAGAAGAAGAGAAGATTTAGCAATTCAATAGGAGGTACCTCAGGATTCTTAAGTGTATTATGCTTGAAATGACAGAAGTCCAAGAAAAGAATGAGTGACTTGTGAGGACTGCAGGGGCTGAACACCAGATACTGTAGACTACAAGACTTCATGATGAAGTTTATATGAAAAGATTGGATCTTCAATAGTGTCTGATGAACTTATAATATATTTTATTTACAATAGGTAGGGAGTTTTGTCAGCTGTGGCCCCCAGAACCTAAAAACTGGGGCTTCACATATTTTCTTTACTGATAAATACTTCACACCAACTTTAAGGTGTGAGTGTTTAAAGAGGAATGCCTCTATATAAAAAAAAAATGTTTTAGTTCTTATAGCTACTGTGATGCACAATATTATGGATTATTACATTTTTATTTACAGTCTTCATATATTCTAAAAACACATATATCACTAAATAGCTTTGAAATAATATCTTTTTATTTTCTTGCTTAATTTCCTCAACATTGACAATATAAGAAAAATATGAAAGCATTTGTCCTTCTATAACAAAGTAGAGGGACAGAGCTTTAAAATATTTGTTAAAATATTACATGTTTTAGGAATATATATACTTGCTTATGTTTTGCCTGCCTCTGTCTCACACTTTCTCTTTTCTTTCATCTTTTCTCCCTTTTTTCCTACTTCTTTTTTTGTCATTATCATGAGATAACTTCCTTCATTTTCCCATAACCATTTTGTTATAAAGTTAAAATTATAAGAAAATCCCTATCACCACTCAATGGATGTTTCTCTTACTACCTATAGTCCTACTTTTGGCATAAATATGAATGACTTACTATTTTAAAATATCAGATCCTGATAATTGTTGAGAGTTCCAAAAATTAAAAAAAACACTATCTAACCTTTGATTAAAAGTATTAACAGAATGCATTAAGTAACATGCATCAGAATATGCTTTTTGTAGAGATAAGCAATGCTAATTTTCTAAATGCCTACATTAAAATTTAAAGTTATAATTTTATTCTGTATTAAATTAGAAATATTGTATTATTGAGAAGATAACAAAAAGTACTGAGAAAATAAATGTGCAATAATGTTTTCCTCATATCATCCTAGACATAAATACAGTAATAATATTAATAAAGAGTAAGTAAACCAACCAACCAACCACCAACTAGAAAAACCTACAGAAAATAAAATAAAGATTCAAACAACCAAAATATCAGAAAACCCATATGTTATAACCTATGTTTTACAAAAATCTGCATATGCTTTAGATGGGAACTGTAAATTACAATCAGTGTTGTTTGTATAGTGAATTTATCAGTTTCAACTAATTAATATTTAAGATTGTGTTGAAGACATAATTAATACAAAACAACATCATTTTTAATTATACAGTTAACTTGATTTTCCAACGTAAAAGACAGATATTTTTATTCACTGAACATTTATATACTGCTTTCTATGTACAAAGCACTGTACTAGAAGCTTATGTATATCAAGGTTTCTCAATCTGTGCACTATTGACACTTTAGTACAAATACTTTTTGTTTTGTATATTAGTCAGGATTGTCTAGAGGAACAGAAACATATTAATGTGTGTTTGTTTATTTTGAGGAATTGGTTCATACTACAATGGAGGCTGACAAGTCCTAAGAGCTGGAGGATGAGCCAGCAGTCTCATCACCCAAGAAGAGTTGATATTTTAATTGAAGTCTGAAGGCAGACAAAAACCAATGTTCCAGTTCAAAGGTAGTCACAGAGAAGAAAATTTATCAAGTGAGGGTCTGTCTTTTTATTCTGCTTTAGGCCTTCAAAACACCCTTAAAGAAACACCAGATTAATGGTTGAGCAAATATCTGGGCACTCTGTGGCCCAGTCAGGTTGATTCATAAAATTAAACGTCACAATGTGGAAGGCTATCCTGTTCAATGGAGGGTGTTTGATAGCATTCCCATCCTCTTAACACTAGATACTGGTACAACTTCTCTTTTCCAGTTGTGACAACAACAACTCTTGCAGACGTTGCTAAATGTCCCATGTTTGACAAAATTCACCTCCAGTTCATAACAACTTTCACATATTAGAATCTTTCATTGTCACAAGACATTTGCTGGGGAATTATTTTTATTGACATTATAAATTTATTTTATAATGTATTGTATAATGACAACAACAATATCACAACAAGGGCAACTCCTTTGGGTCCCTGCCCACTGCGGGAGCTTCTCTGTCCTCTTAATAAAGTCTGCTTTCTCACTTAAAAAAAATGACAATAAAACTAAGGCTTGGAGTTATTAGGTAATGGCACAAATCTAATACAATTAGATTTGATCCATGTCTGTCTGATTCCAAATGACATTTTATTTTCAGTATATCATATGGTCCAACTCATAGTTGAAAATTGGATTGGAAGCTCAGGAGACAAGTCTGTACAAGCAATATAGACAAGAGAATCAAGATGGCATAAAGATGATGGTTGAAGTCATGGTTATAGATAAAATTTACTTAGGTGAAGCCTAAATAAATTAACCTAAAGAAGGAACACTTTATGAGAGCAGATATGAAATCTTAGAGGTCCCCATGGAATAAAGGGCTCTTATAAATCAGATTTAGTCTGATTTTAGTTCATATAACATCATACTAAATCTGTGAAAGTCAACCAGAAGTCAGAACAACATATAATTTCATATTACAATCAATTTAACTCATTGACGACTAGTAAATACTAGATGGCGGATTATGCAAGAGTTCCGAAACTGATTTAAAAGTTCAAAATGATTTCTCCAAAAATGAAAATTGATTTTATTGTTATTGATTTAACCTGAAGCAGTACAACTTTAACATCGCCATATTTGAAATTTACAAATCACACAGCTGAAAATGGCAAATTTTCAGAAGTCTAGCTTTTACAGACCAGAGATTCTAAAAATCCCAACCAAACTGGACACTTACATAATTTTAGAAGTCAAATTATATTATACTTAGTTTAAAGCTATTATAAGTGACAGTAACTTAATGATAACTTCAGAAAGGTTTTTATTTTTAATGATTTATAAAAATGTTTCAATAACGGATGCCAACAACGATCAATCCCCAACCACATTTTCACTCCTACCTTAAGCTTTATGCATCTTTAGCTATGTACAGACAAATCAGTATGGGCACTGCAACTACTTCCGTATATATTTCTGGTTTAAATGTGTGTCTGGCAGTATTCCCTTGTAGGTCATCCAAATATTTATTAAGTATTTCTAATAATGTAGATAAAAAACAAAATCAACACTCTTTAATTAAAGTATGACATCTAAACCGTTATATCTAAGGGGAATTTTCACCTGCAGCTGGAAAAGTGTAAACCACTCACTGGTTGTCAAACCAGTCAATGGTTCTCAATAAGTGGGGCATTTGGAACAACAGCACAACTATTGTCTGGGAAGCTGTTATAAAGGAAAGGAGTAGAACCTCCTCCCCTCCCCCCACTAACATGCTGATTCTGAAATTCTGAGGGTAGGGCTTAGCTGACTGACTTTATTATTTTTTTTTATTTTTCCGTGAGAAAGTATTTATTGAGAGGACAAAGAAGTTCCCACAGTGGCAGGGGACCTAAGGGGTTGCCCCCCGGCTGACTTTTAACAGGCCCCATGGGATTCCAAAGCATGCTAAAGATTGAGGAAAAATTAAAATGTAGAAGAAATGTACTGATAAACACAATTAGGTCTGTGCATGCTTATTGGGAAAACAGAGCATCTCACATTGTGGAAATAAGTAGGTAGAGGTTTTGGATCTCCCCCACCAACAACACCTATTTCAGAAATACACAATCTATTACTCAGCCAAAACAAAAACAAACCAAAGAGGTGTCCATTCTTTTACTATGCAGACATCACTTTCTGAAACAGCCAGAATTCCAATCTCATTTTTCACCTAAAATGACCTTTCTTACTAGAAGCACTTGGAAAGAAAATTAGCAGCACTCAGCAATAGTGCAATGCATTATAAGCTGGAAGTGATGCCAATAACTGGGAGTGACAGACTCTGAGGATGGTAGTTTGTGCTTTGTTAGGGAACAAGGAAAATAAATATAGACCTACTCTTTATTACAGAAAGAATGTGGGAGACTAGAAGCAAATGCAATCTCTTCCATTCAAGAGATTCTCACACAGTGATCTACATTTTCTTAAAATAATGACAAAGCTGTCTTTGTATGATGAAGGGATCTAATGATATTAATCAAGTTTTATTTTTAAACAAATATCTGCTTTTTCTGCAAGTGCAGTCTACTAAACACCTCATTTCCTACGTAAAATTCACTTTCAGTAGCAACCTTCTCCCCGAATGTCTCTAGCACACATTGTTCATTATATCATCAGTGTTCTTTCCCCGTGTTTCCCCAGAACTGTCTTTTTCTTACCATAGCTCTCAATGAATGCATTTTCTTGCTAGCCATCTAAGTATCTCTCTGTTTCTTCACTGCAATTTAACATATTTTATTATTTAATATGTATCTATTCCTTCCATAGTTTCCTGATAGCAGTGGCTCTTACTTTTTGCTCCATCATTGAATGTTCAGAAACTATATCAATGCCTGGCATGCTGTAGACCAAAAGGTTGATTATTATTTTTTGGAGATAAGTATATTTGCTCTGAAGTATGCGTAATCTATTGAATCATTCACATTTAAAAAATAATTTGAAAAACAATATATATTTTCTTGATATATGATTTGATGAAGTTATTTTGATCTTCAATTTATTTTTCCATAACAATTTGATATTTATCACCATAAAAATTGTCCTATGTTTGTGAAAGTGAATTTTATTTGGACAGTGATCAAGAAGAAGCCACCTTGCCAATGTCAAAGGCATTGTTGATTAAAACACATTGCCTACATAAATATTTTGGTTAGTGTTCCTCCATCAATATGCTATGGTATAAGGTAAGACTTTGCTTTATCTCCAATGTATACAATGTATTTTTGAGGCAAATAAGTGCAGTATACATACAGTTGAATAGTGTCTATTAAATTGAGTATCATTTGGTCAATCAAACCAATGTACTGCAGAATAGGATATAGCTTGCTGTGAGCCAGAAAGATATGTCATAACATAGCATTAAAAAGAAGGAAAGACAAATGCTTATTTCCTAGAACTTGAAAATATACTTGTTAGTAAATTGTAGCATGTGGTCAGACCACTGAAATGTTATATTCACTTAGAAACATTATTTTGAAAGGCATGGAATGAATAATGAGATATTTTATGAGTCTGATTTTATATTTGCCATGCAACACTTTTTAAATTTAATAGTGATTGTTTTATAGTCACTTTTAACTTGCTTAGTATCATTTTCAATCTTTTATTTATTTCAAGTAAGCCTCCAAAAATTCTAGATACAAACTATGTCTGGAACTTGAAAAGATTAATAAACTTTTCCTACAGGGATCCAAAAGGATAAATTAGGTGATGATCATTCAATTTACAAATCGATTTATCACAGTATTTCTTTCAATGGCCACCCTCTGAAATGTAAAAATGTGAATTGATTCATAAATGATGATTTATACACTTTCCCAGAGAGTAATAAAATGTGTTGACATGAAGATTGCACTATAAAGCTCATTAAATATGAATCCACTTTTATAAAATAGATGCAGTAGCAATGGAATAATATGGTATACTGTATTTTTTTCTAAAATTGTTAATATGAAATGGTAATTTTGATAACCTCAAGTTGAATGTGTAACTAATATTTATTTCAACTAGAATAAACTCAGTCTATAATTCAATATAGGTTGAATAATTTTACATAACCACAGGCTGTGCTGATTCTAAATAAATCACATATTTGATATCACATCTTCTTGCCAAATTAGATAACAAGCAATATTCAAATCACAAAATCCTCTTGTGTAAACAGGCTGTTACTATAGTGCCAGATTACAACTTTTCAATTACCATATGTTTCTAAATGTTAGCTTAGGATTTTAGAAACAGTGCAGCTTTTTCCTGGAAGCAATAAAATAAAATAAGCCTTTATTTTGATAATATTTGAAATCATAAATAATGGAAAGTAGAAGAAAAATAAGCTTTAAATCTCAGCTTGCTAGGATGAAATTCCAGTATTTTGAACTGGAATTGAAATTGAAATTAAATATAGAAAAGAAAATCACTCAGGTTCACAAATTACACCAAAAAATAAAGGTAATAACACTGTCACAGAAGAAAACTTCTACTTTTTAATGAAAGTATCAGTGCAAAATATTAACATACATTTCAAATTTCAAATAGTCATAAATATTGAATACAGAAGAAAAATAAGCTCAGTGTTTCTATTACATCTCTGCATGGACACTTCTGAAAACTGGTAGGAGAAAAACTTTGTATTGTGTCCTAAGGACAAAAGAGAGCCATGTGTCTCCAAACAATTTTGAATTCACAAAAGTCTTCCTTTATAGGCTTCAAGTAAAACTAGCATTTGACTTAAAGTTCAGAAAGCTAAGCAGAGGCAAACTTAAATAAACTTTTGTTGAAATAGTTCATAGAATTAAATTTTACCTGCTGGGAAAAGTTGATTTATTCAAACACTTTAGAAATTGTTATTGCTTTGATTTTCTAAGATGTAAGCACATGGCTTCCAATAAAAGTATATTTGTCTGAAAATACACTGAACTGGAAAGCTGACAAGTCATGAAATCCTTCCAAAATAATGTGTGGAGATAGTCATAACTAAGAAGGTATCCCCAAAAAAACATTAAAAAAGAAATGGTAAAAGCAGAAACGCTGAAGAAGATATGAGAGGAAAACATATTGGATTGAGTCCATGATGTTATTTCTGAACATTTAACTTCAAGGACATTTTTTGTTGTTGTTGGAGTCTCTCTTTGTTGCCCAGGTTGGAGTGCAAGCTCATGGTCACTGCAGTCTCGACCTGCTGGACTAAGGTTATCCTTCTGCTTTAGCGTTCTAAGTAGCTGGAACTACAGGCACCATGCCTGGCTAACTTCAAAGACATTTTAAGCAATTTCAATGAACAGAAGCATTTATTTATGATGGCACCAACATTGGTACATTTTGCAGAAAATTAATATTTTAGAATATATAAAATAAGGCAATAGCGTTTCCTGATGAATTTCCATAGATTGCAGCTATTGTTAATTTTCTACTTTTTTTTTTTTTTTGAGCTGGAGTCTCA
>NW_007250521.1:24370-30970 GCF_000164805.1 Carlito syrichta
GATGAGGTCTCACCAAGTTGCCCAGGTGGGTCTCAAACCCGCGGGCTCAGGCAGTCCACTCACCTCAGCCTCTCAAAGGCTCGGGATTACAGGCTGAGCTACCGAGCCCGACTAATTTTCTACATTTTAATTTTTATTTTGCTATAATGATATTGATCAGGGTTGACACTTTTCTCTGTCAACTATCAAATAAAGTTTGACATATCAATACTTTTTTGGCGTATGTAAAGTTTTAGTAAGTATAGCCTTTGCTAAAGTAAAGCTTTTTCTTCTTTTCCTTCTTCATCTCCTCTTTCTCTCCTTCTTTCCTCCATCTTCCCCCTCGCTCCTCCTCCTTGTCTTCCTTCTTTTGCCTCTCATCTTCCTTTATTCTGATCAAGTTCATTAGTCCTAAAACATTTTTAACAAATATAACTGCTCCAAGAAATTATAATCCTCATAAAGGCAGATTTTTTTTACTTTTTTTTCTCATGGGCATCTTACCTGTACATCTAAAAATGCCTGGCTCATAGCAAGTATTACAAAATATACAGATAATTTTTAATTAACACATATGACAGTGCACAGTTTAAACTTGTCTTTGTTACTTGCTGATTATTTATTCATAAAATAAAATAAATATTTGATGTTTTGTTTATTACTGAGAAGAAAAAGGATAAAGAAGTTATAGCACAATTAAATAGTCTTAATATATAATGTGGTCAATACACTACAAAGTAGTAGAATTAAATTAAACATTGTAAATTTTACCAAGTCTTGTCTAGTCAGGTAAATCAACCACAAAAAGAAATGGCTAAGCAATGCTTCCTGTTTGTAAAAACACAAGGAACTTCAAGAATTTTTCAGAATGCATTATTGTATTTAACAAGGCAGGCATGATTTCCTGTCTTAAATACTCCCTAATTAACACTTTGGTTGGCTTCTTCTTGTATTTTAGATCTCATTTCAGATGTCAACTTTGAGAGAAGTCTATCTTTTCTATCCCATCTGAAAATTTTTCTCACCTCTGGTAATTTTCCATCTCTCAGACTCTTCAGATCATTATATGTACATATGGGCATGCATATATATTCCTGTGTATATATTATACTTATTTGTCCTCCACATTTGAAGTTAAATTTACAGAGGATAGAAAACAGGATTATCTTATGTCTAGCCCAGTTGTATCCTTAGGACCTGTACAATGCATGGTAAAAAATAAATCAAAGTCAAAGTTTCTGACTGGAGATTTATCTTCCATATATTAAAACTTAATCTGTACATTGGCATGATTCATTGTTTTTTTTTTTCTTAATGCCAGGCACACAAAGAGTGCTCAATTAATATTTGAATACTCATATGGGAAACTTCCAGCAAGATAGCGGAGACAGGTCAGACTGTAAGAATCTCAGCAAAAGCCAGTGTCTATAAAGATTCTCTGCATGAGTAAGCAAAAGATTTATGCACCCAGGGCTCTCCTGTAGAGGTGACCGCAACCTCACACCATCCTGAGATTGGAGTTGTTGCTGATTGGAGAGTTCTTGGGACTCTCCTGAGAAAAGCCTGCCTAATACAGCTGATTCTCATTACCTGGTCCCTGGCCCACACTACCACCTGTGATAGCAAAGTGGCTGGAGCCCTAAATCCGATCTGTGGAGAGAGAAGATTGGGGAGAACTGGAGAGGAACCCTGCTCCCAGTGAGGAAACACCACTGCAGCCATTTTCTCTGTCCCAGGACCAGGCAGAGAAATGCATTGCGCCGCCAGCTACACCCGGCCTCCAACTTGGGATCTAGGGTAATCTCATCAAATTTGGAGACACAGAAGCCCCTCACCCACACTGCATCAGATACAGACACATCAGATCTGATTGGGACACTTGACAGGCAGCAAGCCAGATGAGTTCAGAAATGATTCACCCTCCTCCCACAGTAGGTCTGGAGCCACCCCATCAGCCTGCAATGAGAGCAGAGGGGAGTAGTTTGTGTGTGTGTGTTTTGTTTTGTTTTGCTTTCTTTTTTGTCTGTTTGTATTGCTCATTTTTGTTTTTTTGTTTTAGGTTTTTTTAAATCACTTTCTGTTTTCAAAAACTTACTTTCTTTGTTTCTGTTGTTTTAATCCTATTTTTTTAGACTTCCTGCTTTTGTATGGGTATTTTTGAGGGAGAGTACATCAACAGGGAGGTTTTTGTCAGTTTGTGTGTTGGTATAATTGTATGTTTTAGTTTTTCTTACTCTTTTCTGTCTTTCTCTGTGTCTCTTTTCATTTGTTAGTAGTTACATCTGTATATTTTACCTCTTACTCTTCTCTCTTTCTACCTTCCTATCACTGCTCTTCTTCCTTTTTCCATTCTTTTCCTTTTTCTTACCTCATTTTGCTTTCAGGGAGCAAACCTATACCACCACTGTATGGACAGATTGTAAGGCAGTGGGAAGTGGGTTCCAGGGAGCCTACACACCTGTCAGTGGATACTGTGATCTGCAAATAGATTCCAAATTACAGCTCTCCCCTCAATTAAATTACAAACCCCAAACCACAGTCCAGCTTCAAAACTGAACAAACCCAGAGGATCCACATGAGAAAGAATAGGAAATTGGGAAAACAGAAGTAAAAGGAATCCCCCCATCCCTGAGCAGTAGAAGTTAAAAATAAAAAAGGCGGGGAGGAAAATATACACCAATTAAGAAAAACCAAAAGAAGAATATGGGTCTCACACAGACCCCTGCGAGGTCAGACACTGAGAATACAGACTTTGGAATACAGACAATGAAGAACACCCAGAATGATTGGTCTCAAACCACAAACTGAGATATCAACAAACAAACAGCAACAATGACAACAAACTCTGTAAGAACCACATGACAGGGATAAACTCTCACATTTAAATAATTAGCCTGAATATAAATGGACTAAATGCACCACTGAAAAGATGTGGAATGGCAAAATGGATAAAAATATCATGAGGCAACAATATATTGTCTCCAAGAGACTCATCTCACCAGAAAGAACACTCATAAACTCAGAGTAAGAGGATGGGAAAGAAAATTTCAGGTGAATGAAACACAAAAGAAAGCAGGAGTCACGATCTTAATATCAGACAAAATATCCTTTTAGCTATCAAAAATTAAAAAAAGATACAGAAGGTCACTATATAATGATAAAAGATTCAATCCATAAACCAGAAATATTCACCTTAATATATATGCACCCAACATAGGAGCACCAGCATTCATTACACAGCTTCCAGACAAACTTAAAAAAGATATTGACTCTAACAGTAACATAGCTGGGCACAACCCTAGACAGATCATAAAGACAAAAAATACACAAGGAGATCTGGAGTCTCAACGTGATGCTTGACCAAATGGACGTAATTGGTACCAACAGAACATTCCACCCAATGACCATGGGATATATATTCTACTCATCGCAACTCCTGGGTCAACATGGAAACCAAAACAGAGATTAAAAGCTACCTAGAAACAAATGAAAATCAAGAAACCTCTTACCAAAACCTATGGAATGTCATGAAAAAGTACTAAGAGGGGAATTTATATTGCTACAAACACACATGAAGAAAATGGAAAGATGACAAGTTAACAGTCTAACAAACAACCTAAGGAAGCTGGAAAAGCATGCCACCAAGACTCTAACTTCAGCAGAAGAATCCAGACCACTAACATAAAAGCCTAAATTCAAGACATAGAAGACTAAAAGATGCTACAAAAAAATCAATGAAACAAAAAGCTGGTTCTTTGAAAGGATAAACAAGATTGATGGTCCCCTAGCTAGATTGATCAAGAAAAAGAGAGAAAAGAGCCCAAATAAACATAATCAGAAACTCAAAAGATGAAGTCATGACAGACCCAAGAAATACAAGAATTTATAAGAGACTACTATGTACAATTTTATGGAGGCAAATTTGAAAACAAAAGGAAATGGAGGAATTTCTGATATCACTCAACTTCCCCAGGTTGAAACAAGAAGAAATTAAGATCCTAAATAGACCAATAACAATCCAGGAAATTGACTATGTCATAAGAAAACTACCTCCCCCCCAAAAAAAACCCTGGACAAGATGGCTTTCCAGCAGAATTCTATAAAACATACAAGGAGAAACTGATACTAAACTTATTAAAAGTATTCCAGGCAATTGAGAAAGATGGATGTCCCCAAATCATTTTATAAAGCTAACATCACATTGGTACACAAACCAGGTAATGATCCAATAAAGAAAGAGAACTATTGGGCAATATCCTTGATGAACATAGATGCTAAAATTCTCAACAAAATTCTAGCAAACTGGATTCAACAACACATCTCAAAAATCATCCACCATGACCAAGTAGGGTTTATCCCCGGGATGCAGGTTTGGTTCAACATTCGTAAGATCATAAATGTAATTAAATACATCAACAGATGTAAAAACAAAAATCACATGATTATATCATTAGACACAGAAAAAGTTTTTGATAAAATCCAACAACCCTTCTTGATAAAAGCCCTTAAACAGCTAAGCATAGATAGAACATACCTCAAAATAGTAAGCCATCTATGAGAAACTCACAGCCAACATACTGCTAAACAGACAGAAATTGGAAACATTTCTCCTGAAAACTAGAACAAGACATGGGTGTCCACCCTTACTTCTCCTGCTTAACATAGTTTTGGAAATCCTAGATAGAGCAATCAGAGATGAGAAGGAAATTAGTGGTATCCGAATAGGAAAAGAGCAAGTCAAGTTATTCTTCATTTCAGACAACATGAATCTACACCTCGAAAACCCAAGAGAATCTGTCAGAAACCTCCTTGCACTGATTGAGGACTTTGGCAAAGTTTCAGGGTATAAAATAAATAGGCAAAAGACAATCGCATTTCTATACACCCATAATGAACAAACAGAAACCCAAATAAAAAGCACAATCCCATTCACAACAGCCACACACACAAAAAGAAATATCTTGGCATCTTCCTAACCAGAGACGTGAAAAACCTTTTCAATGAAAACTATAAAATACTGCTCAAAGGAATTGAAGATGACACAAACAAATGGAAACATATTCCACGCTCATGGATAGGAAGAATCAACACTGTTAAGATGTCCATCCTACCTAAGGTTATCTACAGATTCAACGCAATACCTATTAATTTACCAGCAGCATTCCTCTCAGACTTAGAAATAATACAAAAGTTCATATCGAAACATAAATGACCACAAATAGCCAAAAACAATCCTCAGCAAAAATAATAACAACAACAAAAACAAAACAAAGCACACTCCCAGACTTTAAACATTATTGTAAAGCTACAATAATCAAAACAGCCTGGTATTGGTACAAGTACAGTCATATAGAACAATGGAACATGATTGAGATTCCGGAAGCAAAACCATAATTCCTCAACTAACTCATCTTCTACAAAGCCTCCACCACCAACCACTGGGGAGAGGAGAACCTATTCAGTAAATGGTGCTGGGAAAATTGGCTGACCACATACATAAGATTAAAACAAGACCCCTACATATTCCTATACACAAAAACCAACTCTAAAAGGATCAAAGACCTAAATGTAAAACCTCAAACTATAAGAACCTTAGGAAACACAGGTAACACCTTTATGTAAATAGGAAATGGTAACCAATTCCTGATCAAAACCTCAAGTGCCTCAAATGCCATAAGATAGGCAAGTGGGACTTCATCAGACTGACAAGCTTCTGCAAAGCCAAAGAAACCATCAAGAGAGCAGGGAGACAGTCCACAGACTGAGAAAAAGTATTTGTTAACTCTATTTCTGACAAAGGCCTGACATCTAAGATCTACAAGGAACTCAAACATGCAGAAAAGAAAAAAATTAAAAACAGCCCCATTACAAAGTGGGCAAAAGGTATGAATAGATAGTTCTCAAAAAGAGGTATACAAGCAACTCACAGATATATGAAAATATGCTCAGCCTCTCTAGTCATCAATTAAATTCAAATTAAAATTGTGCTGATATACTACCTAACTCCAGTCATGATGGCCATCATCAATAACTCAAAAAGTAAGAGAAGCTGGAGAGGATATGGCAAAAAGGCAACACTTCTACACTGTTGGTGGGAGTGTAAACAAGTACAGCCTCTGTGGAAAACGGTGTGATAATTCCTAAAAGTTCTAAAAATCGACCTTCCATATGATTCCACAATCCTCCTACTGGGACTATACCCAGCAGGACTCAAATCACTCTATAAAAAGTATACCTTCTCATGTATGTTTATCACAGCATCATTCACAATAGCAAGAACATGCAACCAATTGCGCTGCCCATAAAAAGAAGACTGGATAAAAAAAAATACGGTTTGTATACACAATGGTATTTTACACAGCCATAAAGAACAAAATCATGAAGTTCACAGCAATCTGGATGAACTTAGAGTCTATAATACTGAGTGATCTTTCACAGAAACAAAACACTGAGTATCACATGTTCTCACTCACAAGCGGACATTGAACAATTATGGTAATACTATAACAAAAGGATTGGCAGTAGTGGGAAACTGTGGGGGTTAGGGGGTTGGGGCGTGGGGAGGTGGGACTGGCAGTAATGGGAATCTGCCTGTGGAAGGTGGGTACACCTTATCAACAA
>NW_007250521.1:31002-56423 GCF_000164805.1 Carlito syrichta
TTTGATTTATTGTAGAGATGAGGTCTTCACTGCCCAGGCGGGTCTCAAACCCGTGGGCTCAGGCAATCCACTCACCTCAGCTTCCCAAAGGCGCGGGATTACAGGCTGAGCCACCAAGCCCGGCTCTCTCTATTTGTTTTAGTCTCTCTCCTCTGGGTGATATGACATTTAACATATTTCTTAAACATTATTCTCCCTCCTCCTCAAAATTCCATTTAATTAGTCCAAATTCCCTTATGTTTTAGCAAATTCCCAAACATTTATGTTTGTATGGATCCATGGAATAAATTGTGACCTGTTTTAGTTCTCTGCTGTCGAAGATACAAAACAAAAGGACATTATCCAGGGGACATTTCATCCAAGATTGCAGACAAAGTATAGATTCCTGGTTAAGTGCACAGATTCTGCATACATGTTGAGCTGTTTCAAATCTAAGCTCTTTTCATCATTAAGAGTGTGATTTTGAACTACTCACATCATGACCACCTGGACCATCTCATCTGTAAAATATAGTAAAAACTATTCTTACATACTTTGTGAAGATTAGATAGTGCAATATGTGTAAAGAATTCATAACTGTGTATAGCATGTAAAAACAAATAAGTGTTTTTGTGTGTTATTTTAAAATATATAATATAAGAATGAAACATCTGATAAAGGATGGAAGAAGCTACCTTCAAAAGAGAGTACTGCTCACCTGATAGCCTGGCCTTACCACTAACTGGTTATCTTAATTAATCTATCTGTAAAACTGGGATTACAGCCAGGTTGGGTGACTCAGCTTGTAATCCCAGCACTTTGAGAGGCTGAATCGAGTGGATTGCCTGAACCCACAGGTTGGAGACCCACTTGGGCAACTTGGCGAGACCTTGTCTCTGTAATAAATCAAAAATTAGCTGTGCGTGGTTGCGCATGCCTGTAGTTCCTGTTAGTTGGAAGACTGAGGGGAAAGGATCACTGTAGCCCAGCAGGTCGAGGCTGCAGTGGCCGAGAGTGTGCCACTGCACTCCAGTCTTGGCAACAGAGTGAGACTCCAACTCAAAACAAAACAAAACAAAAAACTGGGATTACAATAATACTGCTAATCTTATAAAGATTTCATGAGTTATACAATGAAAAATGCTTACAACAAGGACAAGTATGTAGTAACACTATAAAAAGTGAAGTGTTTTACCAATGACAAGCAGGTGGAGAACCAAATAAAAACCACAATCCCATTCACAATAGCCACCAAAAGAATGAAATATCTCCTAACCAGAGAAGTGTAAGAACTTTACAATGAGAACTATAAAACACTACTCAAAGAAGAAGCAAACAAATGGAAAAATATTCCATGCTCACGAACAGGAAGAATCAACATTGTTAAGATGCCCATCCTACCAAAGACAATCTACAGATGCAATGCAATACTCATTTAGTTACCAACATCATTCTTCTCAGACCTGGAAATGACAATACAGAAATTCATATGAAAGCATAAATGACCACAAATAGCCAGAACAATCTTTAACAAAAGAAACAAAGTAGAAGGCATCACACTTTCAGACTTCAAAGTTTACCATAAGGCTATAATAATCAAAACAGTCTGGTATTGGTACAAAAACAGGCACTTGAACCGATGGAACAGGATAGGTATTCTGGAAGCAAAATTTAAATTTCTCAACCAATTCATCTTTGACAAAGCTTTCACCACCAACCACTAGGGAGAGAAGAAACTATTCAGTAAACATTGCTGGGAAAACCGGCTGATCACCATACACAAAAATTAACTCTAAATGGATCAGAGACCTAAACGTAAAATCTCAAATTATAAGAATTTTAGAGAATGCAGGAAACACCCTTATGGAATTTGGAACTGGCAACCAATTCCTGATCAAAACCCCAAGTGCTCAGGCCATAAGAGATAAGATAGACAAGTGGAACCTCGTCCAACTGAAAAGTTTCTGCAGAGCAAAAGAAACCTTCAAGAGAGTGAGAAAACAGCCCATAAAATGGGAAAAAAATATTTACCAACTGTGTATCTGACAAAGATGTAACATCTAGTATCTACGAGGAACTCAAACACTCCAAAAAGAAAACAAACAAACAAACAAAAAACAAACAAAAAAGCTCCATTAAAAAGTGGGCAAAAGACATGAATAGACACTTTTCCAAAGAAGAAATATGGTCAGCCAACAGACACATGAAAAAGTGCTCAGCCTCACTAATCATCAGATTAAGTGCAAATCAAAACCACATTGAGATACCACCTAACCCCAGTAAGAATGGCCATCATTAATAAAACAAAGGTCTTCAGAGGCTGGTGAGGATGCGGAGAAAAAGGAACGCTTCTAAACTGCTGGTGGGAATGCAAACTAGTACAACATCTTTGGAAAACAGTGTGGCAATTTCTGAAAGAACTAGAAATTGTCCTTTCATATGACTCAGTGATTCTCCTCTTGGGAATATACCTGGAGAAACTCAAATCATTCTACAAAAAAGATACCTGCACACTCATGTTTGTTGCAGCACTATTCACAATAGCAAAAACATGGAGCCAACCGTGCTGCCCATTGAAACTGGAATGAATAAAAAAAAATTCACAATGGCATATTAGGCAGTCATAAAGAAGGACAATCATGTAAACTTCGCAGCAACTTGGGTGGATTTAGGGACTACCATACTCAGCGATCTATCACGGAAACAAAGAACAGAGTACCATATCTTCTCACTCATAAGCAGACCTTAAACAATTATCATAATACTATTAGAAAGGGATTGGCTATAGTGGAAAACTCTCTGGGAGAGTGAGGTGGGATTGGTAGTTGAGGGAAACTGCCAGGGGAGAGAGGTGCACACCTTATCAACAAGGGTAACTGCATAATGAGTATTTGTATACCTAACCCTGAATTGTACACCACATCTTTAAAATAAAAAATTAAAATAAAAAAGTGAACTATTTTATTGATGACAACAATATTGATGTTGATGAGCCCACAAGGGTATCCAAGATATATGCCCAAATGTTGAAGGTAGTATGATAAAATTTCTGGTAATTTTTTTTTTTTTATTTTGTATGCACTTAAATGTATGTAAACATTTTATGTGTAAATAAGGAATGTCAATGCTTTCGAGCATGAGGCTCATCTGACTGTCAGTGTTTCAAGGGATTACGCAAAGTTACTCACCAATGCATACTACCAGACTCCTGTCAAAAGTACTTAATTATTAAGTCGTCTGGCAAGTTCGATTTCCAGTTACATTTTTTGACTTATGATATGAAATATGGTGTGGTTTTCTTTCTAATCTGATGATGATAATGCATAGTTATTTGTTGTAGTTGTAGGTTTGACGATGCTTTATTTCCTATTTGACTGTTTTGTTGTTAGTCATCCCAAAATATTTTAATATTGCTTCTAGTTAGAGCTTTAAATGATGATTGACAACTTTAAACTCAGATTGGATAGGAAGCTGATTAATATCAGCAAGATGACTGACTAGAAAGACTGACACTCATCCTCGCCACTATAAAGAGCCAAGACAACAAATGAACAGCTAAGCGTTGACTAAGTGTGTCACTGGAGGTCTGTGGTCAATGGAAATCCAGCAGGACGGCATGGAGGCACCAGGCCTCTGCAGTCCCATCTTTCCCACTGAATTTGGATCAGTCTAGAATCAGGAGCAATTCCCTTTCATGGAGAAAAGGTAAGCAGAAGAATCGCATTAGCCCATATTGCTACCACAAACACCTACATTCCTTATTATTATAAGAGAATGTCAAAGTCCTCGAAAGCCCTGAGCCCCATTTGAAGAGTTGCTGGAACACATTTCCCTGCATTAATACCGTAAGGTGTGCACTTCCACCCCTCACCCCTACCTTGTGAGCCAAGCTGCTGTAGCACTGCACTGTATTGACCCCAGAGTCACCTCTGGAAAGTGCCCTTCTCTGGGGAAAATCGCCACTACACTTACCCAACACTGAGGTGCCATCTTCACTCTACCAAACATACATAGGTAAGTGAATACCACAGGGCCAGCTTTGTGAAACATGGGTGTGGGATCACTGTGACTGCGGTCCTGCAGAGCAAAGAAGCCACCTTCTGCCATCCATAGTTGCAGCTAGAGGAACACTCAATATTTCAGTTAGAACAGGATATGAGACCTTCCACATCTGTGTTAGCATTTGGTTTGGCAAATAAGCTGGAAACTTAGAAGACACAGAAGGAAACCTTAGCTTGCCTCTTTGTAAGGCTGGGAAGAAGACAGTTGTACTAGCTTAAATTGTGGGCTGTCCTTGCCAAACCAGGTGGAATATACATATCTGGAATTATTTAGAACCAATTAGTGAGTCAGATGTAGACAAGAGTTTGGTAGATGAAGTATAATTACCCTCTCCTTTTGAGAGCAAAATCATTTATGCAGTAGAAAGCGAAATCCCAACACAGGTAGCCCTTGGCAGAATTACTGAGCACAGCAAAAAATTTAAATAGCTGCCAAGAAAAAGCTTAGCAAAATAGATGGGGCAGCTATGGGATACTGGTGGGGATGGCATCTCCCCACCAGGAATTAAAGGATTAAAGTGTTCCTGGAAGTGGTATGATTCCGTGAGACAAGATGTCTACAGGGTGGGAAAAGTCATTTCTGATTTTGGATAAACTGATAAAGTTTAACTAATTACTAGAGGAAGAGAGGAAAAAGGATAAACAGACTCCTAGACTGAAAAAGGGAGTTCGAAGGGGCCCAGTTAAGATTACTAGGAAACAAATGTGGTATGATCTGATTTTAGCTGGAATAGACAACTAGAAATAGAGCAGCAGACAAATGCAATATTGGTGGGCCTTTAGAAATACTTGGCTTCAACAGTTTAGACTAGTGCCTTACCAAAAGAAGAAGGAGCAAAAGAAACACTACAAAAAAGAACCCCAGTCTCTGCATTCTCATGTAAACTCATTTCTAGTCTAGAGACAAGGGGTGGGGCCAAGTTTGTCTCCATGTGAATGCAACAGGGAGAAAACAAGAGTCCCCGTGTGGTGCTCTCTACTTATTAGAGTCCAACAACAACAAAAAGGCAGAGGACCTTAGCATTAGTAAAGAACAGATGCAGAATGCACCTTAATTCATGGAACTATAGAGAATCTGTTAAATGAGAAGCTATGGATGATTATGGGGGGATGAACAATCCAAGTGACATAAACTTCTCTCCTCCTTGATAATGGGAGGAGTCACCTCACTTGGTATACTGTCTTATCTCAACTATTTTAGAAAACATCTTGTATATGAATGTCCTTTTAGAATGCATGTTAAAAACATCTGTGGGGGAATTCTGCTTACAAGTTTGGATCGTAAAGTCTATTTTAAGAGAGAAAGCAAAATGAGAACCTATACACTTTGCTCCCTCATAGCATAAGGTTAATGTGAAACAATATTTTCTTCCTGGTAGGAGAGAAGAAATTATAGTCAGCATACAGGAAATAGTCAAAGTTAATATTATTCAGCTAGCTTAGAGTTCCTTCAGTCCTGTATGGCCAATAAGAAACTGTGATGATGCCTTGCATATGACAGTAGAATATTGGAAACTAGATAATGTGATTCCCAAGATACATGCTGTTGTGCCTAATATAAGTTACATGATAGAAAAATAATAAAAAAGTAATCACTTATCATGCTGTTTTAAGTTTAGCTAATGCCTTATTTAGCTTCCCTTTACATTCTTACTCAGATGACTAATTTACTTTACTTGGAAAGACCAACAACAGACATTCTTAGTTTTGCCCCAGGTTTATCTACATGGTCTCACTACTTGCCATGAAATGACCTCTACTTGCTGTTAGGTAGGCAGTTTCATTACATTAATGATATCATGCTAACTTTTGAAGACTTGTCATTGCTATTGTAACATCTTAATGGCTTATGCACTCTTCGTTTATATACAGCATGGGCCATCAACCATCAAAAGATACATGCTATAAAGTTCTTAGGGGTCACTTGCTAGAGTAAGAGTGACCCCATTCGTCCTGAGGGAAGTCATTGACAAAATATAAAATTTTCTCTGTCTAAAACAGTTAAAATATTAGGAAGTTACCTAAGTATTTTGTAATACGGGTGAGCTGTTATCCGACATTTACCTCTGTGTTTGCATCCTCTAAATACTGAAGGACTCTGGTTGGTGCTGGGATAAAAAACAAGATGAACCATTTGAGAAGGCACACACTTAAGGTCCCCCATTCCCAAGCTACCAATGTCTTTGGATGTGATCATAAGCCCTGAGGAGACCATTGGGCTTTCTAACCAGTCTAGTGTGGGATAGGATTCTGGTTACAACTATGAAAGGGTAGGGAAACATGCTATTTCTTAACTAAACAACAGGTCCTTGCAGGGACACACAGCCTTGCAGCAAGTTGACCCCTTCACTGTACTTTCCCAGTAACAGTAAGAACAGGTCTCTTTATCAAGATCTAGATAGAGGGGCTGTTTTTTAGGCCTGCCTTGGTTATTACGCAGGCATCCACTTTACAAAAGTGGTATGCATGTCTGCAACAATACTCTCTGAGTCCCCTAGAGAGGAACTGTGTGCTATCTTAGAACTAGCACACTGAGATCAGTGCTGCCCCTGTTATAGAGCCCCCACAGGATATGCCTCCAAAGGTACATGATGGCATGGCCCCTTTGTAGTCTGATGGGTCTAGTTAAGGTAACCTTGTAAATGGACTAGCGTCTATCCATTGACAAATATTATCTAACTTAAAAAGGAAAGGCAGTAAAGCAGTCAATGGGCAAAACTTCAAGCTGCCTGGTTGGTTAGTACTTCAGAACCATGGCCTGTGGTTATCTGTATAGACATTTGGGCAGTATTTTAAAGGTCTTGTAACTTGGCTTATACAATGGACCCAGGATGACTGGCTTGAATTAAAATGAACTCCCATGAGGAGGTATCATATAAAAAGATATTTTGGAAAGGCTGAAAGAACCCATTGTAAGCTTAATTGTGTATCATGTTTCAGTACCAGATACTTTGCTAGTATGAATGCTGATACCTTAGCAAAAATTAGAATACTGGCTCCCTCACTGATTGGGTACATAAATATAGTGGGTATCACAGTGCATGAGTGGGCTGGCAAATAGCAAAAGGAAAGGATTACCTCTCAACTATATAGATTTTTTAGCAGCCATAAAAAAACTGTCTAGTTTACTTCTGCCTGTGCTCCAATCACATCTCACATACACAAGGACACATACATAAGATAACTGCCCCTGTGAGAGACAGGCAAGTAGACTACACTGGACTTTTTCCAGTAAGCATCAGAAGAAAAAAATATGCACCGACATGTGTAGATACTACCACGAGATGGTGGCAGGTCTTCCCTTAAACAAGGGCAAATCAAACAGCCACTATCAAGGGCTTGGAGCAACTCAGTGTCATATATGAATAACATTGATGCACTGAGTAATACATTTCACTGAACATTATACCCAAGATTGGGCATATATAAAGGACATTGATTGGAGAGTCCACTTGCCATATACTCCCCAGATGGCAGGGTTAACTAAAAGAAAATACAGCACTTTGAAGGCACAACTGCAAGATATTTTACAATTCAGTACCTTGAATGGGTAGGCGAAAGTTTTTCTTCAGGTCATTAGAAACATAATTTGGTTAAGACAAATAGAAGGCTGGTTAAGACCACCACAGAGGAAAGTTCACTGTTGTGAACAGATACATTTTTACTGGAGCTGGTAAAAGATCAATGGCAAATGCTATTTGGTAAGATCCCAAGTCAGAAGAGGAGACACTGAATGGGTTTTGGACTAGAGACTTCACCCAGGTTGGATAGGGTATTTCTTGCAATAGAGTAAGGAATTCCCTGGTAAACTAAAATGCTCACTGTTGATCCTGCTGCAGTCTGAGACAAGATGCTCCAATACCAATACTAGAACATGGTCTCTTTAAAGGGCACTTTGGCCATGTAACGGGTCAATTGCCACTGCTGTGACTTTATAGGTATTACTGGCACCTTCCTCCTTCAGGCAACATATTTGATATGCATCACCAGTTCATAATCCTCAGGCTGCCTATATCCTAACTAACTTAGAGGAAGCCACTGCAGTCATTTAGCTAAATGGAAAATAACTGTCCTGCCAAGAACCATGTGTTTTCATTCACAGTTTTTTATTCCTGCTGCTGCTCTGCTCCATATAGCATTAGATATACTAACTGCTTCCCAAGAGGAACTTTTGCCATCATTAAAACTATTATAGTCCAGATAAACCTAGCAACATAACCTTAGCCCTGCAAGACTTGCAAAACCAGATAACTGCTGTGTCTGATCTTATTTTTCTTTCTCTCAGTGGGTTTCTTGTTGGCTTAGTTCTGGAGGCTCATATGTCTAAAGCAGTTATTAATTCTATGTCTTATATGTGGCATAGATATCATCACCTATTGTTGTTTTCATTGTTGCTGTAGTCTAAAACCAAAAAAAAAAAAAACCAAACAAATTAATGAAACATGGCACCCATGTCATTGAAATGACTGTAGTTCCCTCCCCCTAATGTCTCAGCAACTATCATGAAAGAGGTGAGTGTGTGCGATTGTAAGAACCAGATTAGAGAAGTGGACTGTGGAGAAAAGAGTGACTTTAAGTGTTAATTCACCATGTAATGTCTGGCTAACTCCAAGTTCAGGAATACCTGCAAAATGTCTAGCTGGTATATTCCTCTTTATGCAGGAACACCTACTTATTACTATAAGTTTCCTGTAAAACCATCCTACTTGTTCTGGAAATCATAGGCTGATGCCATAGCCACCTATACATTCTTTCTATGACATGAATGCTTTTTATCTAAGGTAAAAACCTAGGGTCTGGGGCTTTGCAGTGTGCAGAACTACCTGTCTTGTGGCTGTCCAATACTATACTTAAGTCTACAGGTTACCCTAATAAATCATCCATAGCTGATAAACTAAATGTGTCTGCTTCCTTCTTTAGTTTCTGGTTCTCTTCTGAATTTAGGGTCTGCTTTCCATATATGATCTTTTTGTGGAACACAATCTAAACGGCTTATCTCCCAGGGATTTTATAGTCAAATTGCCAAAAGTCAAAGAAAAAATTATAAAAATCCCAAGATAAAAGTGTCAGATCACTAATAAAAAAATTCCCATTGGACTAACAGTAAATTTCTCAGCAGAGGCCAGGATAGAATGGGACATTATATTAAAATATTGAAAGAAAAAAGAAACCATTATCCAAGAATAATATATCCAGCAAAGTTATACTTTAGAAATGAAGAATAAAATTTTTCATAGACAAGTAAAAACTAAGAAAATATATTGACACACCAGCATCATAAGAAATTATCCATGAACCTTGTATCTGGAAGTGAAAGAAAAAAAAGTAGCTATCATCAAGAATATGCAAAACTACAATACTCTCTGGTAAAGTCAATACACAGATTACTAAGAGAAAGAAAACAATGTATATCACTACATAAATCCCTCAATCACATAAATAATCAATAAGAGAAATTAGGGAACAAAGGAAATACAAAATAGCCAAAAAACAGCTAATGAAATGACAAGAGTAAGTTCTTACTTATAAATAATAACCTCGGATATAAATAAAATGTGTTTTCTACTTAAAATATATAGAATGTCTAAATGATTTTTTAAAAAGACCCAACGATATGTTACCTATGAGAAACTCACCTCACCTGTAAAGACACACAAAGACAAAAAAAAAAGGTATGAAAAAATATATTCCACTCAAAGTTACCAAAATTGAGTATGAGTAGCTATACTTATATCCGACAAAACAGACTTCAAGTCAAAAGCTGTATAAAGCTTTTAAAATAGCACTACCATATGAAATTATATAATATGTATCAATTTAGCAAGCCAATATAACTATTTTTAATATATATGCACCCAACATTGGAGCACCTAGATATCTAAAGTAAATATTATTCAATTTAAAGGGAGAAAGACTGCAAAACAGAACTAGTTGGGAACTTCAACATCGTATTCTGGATCGATTGTTAGACTGAAAATCAACAGAGAAACATTAGATATAAACCGTACTTTTCAAGCAAATCCAAAAATATTTACAGTATATTTTATTCAACAGATTCATAATGCATATTCTTCTCATCAAATTTTTAAAAAAATTAAAATTATATCAGTATTTTCATAGGTCACAATGGAACAAAACTAAAAGTAAATAACCAGAAAAATTTGGGAAATTGTACAAACACATGAGAATTAAATAACATGACCTTGAACAACCACTAAGTCAATAAGAAGTTAAGAAGAAAATTAAAAACTACTAAAACAAACAAAAGTAAAACACAACAACAACAACAACAAAAAAAAACAGGATACAGCAAAGCAATGCTAAGATGGAAGCTTATAACAATAAATGTCTTCATCAAAAATGAAGAAATACTTCAAATAAATTAATGACGAACCTCAAAGAAATAGAAAAATAAAGTACAAGCCACATCCAAAATGATTAGAAAAAAAATAATAAAAATTAGAGTGCAACTCAATAAAATGAGATGAAAAAAGGCAATGCATCTGATCAGCAAAATCATAAGCTGTTTCTTTAAAAAGATAAACAAAATCGATAAACTGCTAGCTAAACTAACCAATAAAACAGGTAAGAAGCCGGGCTCGGTGGCTCAGCCTGTAATCCCGCGCCTTTGGGAGGCTGAGGTGAGTGGATTGCCTGAGCCCGCGGGTTCGAGACCCGCCTGGGCAGCGAGACCTCATCTCTACAATAAATCAAAAAATCAGCTGGGCGTGGTAGCATGCGCCTGTAATTCCGGCTACTTGGAAGGCTGAGGCGGAAGGATCGCCGGAGCCCAGCAGGCGAGGCTGCGGTGGCCGGGAGCGGCCACTTCACTCCAGTCTGGGTGACAGAGTGAGACTCCAACTCAAAAAAAAAAAAAAAAAAAAAAACAGGTAAGAAGACCTGAATAAATAAAATCAGGAAAAAAAGGGGACATTACAAAAGATTCCATAGAAATGCAAAGAATCATCAGAGACTGAACAATGCCAATACATTTAAAAATTTACAGAACTTTAATACATTCCTGGACACATGTAACATACCAAGATTGAGTCAAGAGAAAACAGACCAATAAAAAGAAAAAAGAGATTAAGAAGGAAGACAGCAGCCAAGCCAGTCAGACTATACAACTCACAGTGTGATTGAGTGTATGGAAAATGTTGTGTATGTGTTGGTGAGTGAGTGGGCATGTGAGTGGCTAACTGAGTGAGGGTTTGGGAGCAAGTGGCTAGGGCTCTCCTGATGAAACAGCTGTAGCATCCTTTCATATCTTTTTGAATGTTTTAAAGCTTAAAGGTTTTTTTGTCTGATATTAAGATCACAACTCCTGCCTTTTTTTTATGACCCATTTGCCTAGAAAATTGTTTTCCATCATCTAACTTTGAGTCTGGGTGCTCCTTGTGGTGAGATGAGTTTCCTGGAAGCAGCATATAATTGGGATTTTGTTTTTTATCCATTTTGCCATTCTGTGTCTTTTCAGTGATGTCTTTAGTTCATTCACATTCAGACTGATTATTGAAATGTGATTGTTTATCCCTGTCATAAGTTTCTTATAAAGATCTGTCTTTGTTTTTTTCTTTTAGCTTTGGGGTTGATGTATATGTGTGTTTTCAATTTTGCTGTTGTGATGTATTCTCTGTTGATTCTGTGCTCTCCTGTTCTCTTTGGAAGTGTGTGGTCATTCTTTTTTTTCTTTCTTCTGTGCTTAATACCTTTTTAAGTGTCTCCTGCAGAGCTGGTCTGGAAACTGCATAATCTCTTAGGGACTGGATGTCTGGGAAAGGACTTTAATTCTCCATCACTGATAAGGCTGAGTTTAGCTGGGTAGGAAATTCTTGGCTGAAATTATTTATCTTTGATGTCAAAAAGAAAAAAGCAAACAGCCACATTAAAAAGTGAACAAAAGACAAGAATAGACACTTTTCCACAGAAGATATATGGGTAGCCAACAGATACATGCAAAAGTGCTCAGCTTCACTGATCATGGGAGAAATGCAAATCAAGACCACATTGAGATACGATCTAACTGCAGTAAGAATGGCTATCATTAATAAAACAAACAACAACAGATGCTGGTGAGGATACAGAGAAAAAGGAACACTTCTACACTGCTGACAGGAATGCAAACTAGTGCAGCCTCTTTGGAAAACAGTGTGGCAATTTCTGAAAGAGTTAGGAATTGACCCAGAAATCCCCCTATTGGGAATATACCCACAGGAACTCAAATCATTCTAAAAAAAAACCAAACACCCAAAAACTTGCACCCACATGTTTATTGCAGCATTAATCACAATAGCAAAAACATGGAACCAACTGTGCTGCCCAACAAAACTGTACTTAATAAAAAAAATGTGGTACATATACACAATGGAATATTATATAGTCATAAAGAAGGTCAAACCTATGGACTTTGCAGTTACTTGGATGGATTTAGGGTCTATCATACTCAGAGATCTATCACAGAAACAAAGAACAGAGTACCATATGTTCTCACTAATAAGTGGGCCTTGAACAATTATCATAATACAATAAGAAAGATTGGCAGTAGTGATAAACAGCTAGGGGGTGTGATTGGCAGTTGAGCAAAACTGCTAGGGAAGAGGGGGGCACATCTCATCAACTAGGGTACCTGCATGAACATTTGTATACCTATCCCTGAATTGTACCCTAAATCTTTAAAATAAAAAATTTTAAGAAAGGAAAAAGAAAGTAAGAGAGAATAGAAAAAAGCCTTCCAACAAATACAATTTCAAGAGAAAGTGGTTTCATTACTGCATTCTACTGAATATTTACATAATAACTAACACCAATATTTCTCAATCTGTTCCAAAAGTTTTAAAAGGAGGGACTTCTTTCAAATTTATTCTACAAGACCAGTATTACTCTGACACCAAAACCAAGTAAGAAAACTTATACTAAAGTTAAACTACAGGCCAATAACCCTGGTGAACATAGATGAAAAATTCTCAACAAAATACTAGCAAACTGAATGCAATAACACATCAAAAGGATTATACAAGATGACCAAGTCAGATCACTTGTTGGTAGGAACATAATTAATACAGGAACTACAGATAATATTATAGAGGCTCTTCTAAAACTTTAAATAGCACTACCATATGACAGCAATTCCAATAATACACATTTATCCAAAGGAAAGGAAATTAGTATATCAAAAGCATATCTGTACACCCATGTTTATTGCTGCACAATTCACAATAGTCAAGATACAGAATCAAGCTAGGTGTCCAACATCAAATAAATTGATAAAGAAAATGTAGTCTTTGTACACAAGATAATAGTATTCAGCATGTTTAAAAAAATGCATTCCTTTGATGGCTCAGCCTGTAATCCCAGCGCTTTGGGAGGTCAAGGTGAGTGGATTGCCTGAGCCCGCGGGTTCGAGACCCTCCTGGGCAATTTGGCGAGACCTCATCTCTACAATCAATCAAAAATTAGCCAGGCGTGGTAGCGCACACCTGTAGTTCCGGTTGCTTGGAAGGCTGAGGGGGAAGAATCGCCGGATCCCAGCAGGTCGAGGCTGCAGTGGCCGAGAGCGGCCACTGCACTCCAGTCTGGGTGACAAAATGAAACTACAACTCAAAAAAAAAAAATAAAATAAAATAAATGCATTCCTGTCCCTCGTGTCAAAATAGACCTGGAGGATATTATGTTAAATGAAATAAGCCAGGAACTGATATTTAAATACCACATTCTCAATCAAATATGTAAGCTGAAAATGTTGATTTCATAGGACTTAAAAGTAGAACAGCCGGGCTCAGTGGCTCAGCCTGTAATCCTGCGCCTTTGGGAGGCTGAGGTGAGTGGATTGCCTGAGCCCGCGGGTTCGAGACCCGCCTGGGCAGCGAGACCTCATCTCTACAATAAATAAAAAAATCAGCCGGGCGTGGTAGCGCATGCCTGTAATTCCGGCTACTCGGAAGGCTGAGGCGGAAGGATCGCCGGAGCCCAGCAGGTCGAGGCTGCGGTGGCCCGGGAGCGGCCACTGCACTCCAGTCTGGGCGACAGAGTGAGACTCCAACTCAAAAAAAAATAAAAATAAAAATAAAATAAAATAAAAGTAGAACAGAGACTACAAGAGGGTGGGAGGATAGGGGAAAAGTGGTGATAAGGAGAGATTTGGCAAAAGATATAACATTATAGCTAGATAGGAGGAATAAATTTCAGTGTTCTATACCACTGTAGGATGACTACAGTTAATAATATACATGATTTCAATTAGCTAGGAATATACTGAATACTCCTATCTCAAAGAAATGATAAATGTTTGATATGATGGATGTGCTAATTATCCTGATTTAATCACTATACATTATATATAAAAACAGTACTATATATTTCATAAATATGTAAAATTTTATGTGCCAATTTTTAAAAATATAGTGAAAAACAAGTCAATACATAAAAGTACATAAATGAATAAAATAAAATTAGGTATATAGAGAATATGGAAAAGTATGATGAATTATAAATTAAATACTTTGTAAAATAAGCTATCGATTTCCCAAGTGTTGCTAGGTAAATATTATAAATTAAATTGCATAAACACATCTCTTAATTTTAGTGTGATGCATCAAAAACATGTATAAGTACAATGCACATTTTAATTTGATATTAGCTATACTTCTTTTTCCTTAGGGATAAAAAATACTGAAATAATAATCATTTGCTTTTTGTAGATATCATACAATCAAGGTAAGTATTTCTGTAAAGTAGTTTGAAAGCTGTGTACCAGCACATAATCATCAGGAAAACTACTTAAGGTCAATTTTATATCTAATCTATTGCAATAAAGTTACAGACAAGTCAGCAAAATCTTGGCATAACCTTTATTCTGTTCAGAAAATTCTATTAATTCTAATTGTTGCTGGCTTAATGAAAGTGTGATTCAATATTCTATAACTGACCTTGGGTCATTTCTTTTTAGGGTTGACCATGCCACCAGTAAAGGTATGGGTCTTTTGACTTAAACTTACACATACCCCAAATTCTCAGTAAAAGAAACATTACCAAAAATTATTATGCAACAATAAAGTTTTATAATAAGTTTAAACAAGGCTTCTAAAGAATATACCTAAATAATTAAATACAGTCCTGTTCATAAGTATTCTGTGCCACTCTCTTCACTACTATGTTATCACTCCCATTGAATCAGCTTAGTTCTCCCCTAGAAATTTGTTCTATCCTTTGTCTTTAAAATTGCATTCTCCAATTTTTTTGTTTCACCTGAAAACATGTTTCTTCCCAATGACATCAGTTAACCTATAGCTCACTTGAACAGATGACTGCATATATATTTTTTTCTCTCTCATGTATCACACAGATTTTAAGAGTACAGTCGCATACAGCTAGCTCTCTAAATGTTAAAGCCCTGCTACTGGACAGGCTTATTTTCAGAAATGCTCATTTGAAGCCTACAGTTCAGTTATACCATTCTTTACCACTTTACTGATCTAAGCATAAATTCATCTATGAACACCTGCCTCCAAGTTCACAAGTAAATTGAGACATCCAGTCAAGAATTTCAAGAACATCTTGGTCTTATACTTTTAAAAATGTTAATTGTCTTCAATTCAAACCCATGCTTCCATCTTTTCTTTCCATTTCAGCATAGAATTATTACTTCTATTTAATGTAATTCACACCTGAAGGACCTTATTTTTTTCCTTGTTTTTATATTGTTCAACCTCTCTCTTTACTTTTAATTTGCTCAAAAAGACACAGCACATAAACATATAGAAAGGTATGCACGTGTGTGCACACACACCCATACACATGTTCAAGCAACCTCATATTCTTCTCTATTGAATATTTATATCTCATATTTCTTTAAAGTGAAAAAGTTTTGGTCTGCATTTCTAATCACTTGTTCACCACTTGAGCCACTGTTGCATGTTCTCTGTCCCTGACATGTCAGCTCAATTTCTTTGAATGAAGTCATCAGTGGTCTCTTTTTATATCCAAAAAACTTGTTTAAATTTTCTGTTGATTTTTAGGCATACTTGTCATTATTTGCTACTTTCTCCTACCTGAAATTCTCTACCCTTTCACCTGTCACAATAACTAACTCTCCTTTGTACCATATTGTTTATCTCTTTGTCTATTCTTTTTTCACAAGATCTTTTTCTGTTACATCACATTAACTTTGAATATTTCCAGGACTTCTACTTGGTTTTATTTTGTTTTCAACTTTCATATTATTTATGGAGAAGATTTCATGAATATTTGTAGCTTCAACTATTACTATGTTTTAGTGACCACCAACAATATTGCTAGACACATTTTCTCCTTCTCAGTACCTGATATCTCTATTTAGTGTCCAACTCAAACTCACCATTTCTATATTAAATTTTTAGTGCTGCTTTAACAAACTACCAGAAAATCATGGCTTCAAGCAACACAAATGTATTGTCTTACAGTTTTGCGAATCAGAAGTCTGAAATGGGTCTTACTGTGTTAAAAATCAAGGTTTCTGCCAGTGTGCATTCCCTCTGGAAGTTCTAAGAAATAATTCATTTCTTGGCTTTTTCCTGTTTCTAGAGGCATCCTGAATTCCATATCTAGTGGCACCTTCCTCTATTATGAAAACTAGAAGCATGTCAACTTTAAATATTAATTTTTCTCTGACCTTCACTTTGGTTGTCAAATTTTCTTCTCTGACACACTTCCCTCCTTCTTTCCTTTATAAGGTGGTTACACTGGCATCATAAGGTCATTATATTGTCATTATACTGGGTCCATCTAGATAATCCGAGATAAATGCCACCACTTCAGGGTTATTAATATCATCATCATGGCAAAATCCATTTGACATTTATTTTTATTTTTGAAGTTTTAAAATAGAGTTTATTAGTGAGAAGAAGAGAAGGAAAAAGGAAGGTTCATGGCAGAAAGACCTGTCATGGGCAAGTTTCTCAAAAAAGAAAAACTGCTCCATTTGGCATTTAAAATAACATATTCACAGGTCAGAGGATTAGAATGTGAATGTATTTGATGAATCATTATTCTCCAAACCATGATGTTCAAAACTGAAACATTTATTTTTCTCCATATGGCAGTGTATCTGAATCCGCTAATGGCATTGTAGGCTGACAATTTCTTATTGTGAGGTTATAAAGAGAATTTCCTGTGCATTGAAGAATGTTTAGCAGCATTCCTGATCTTTATCCAAGATGTCAATAATTGTGACAACAAAGATGTCTCCAGATGTTGCCAAATGTCACCCAGGGAAAACCTGTGCTCAGTAGAAAACCACGTCCAAATAATCTCTTTTTTTTTCTGTCTTTTCCATTCTTCAGTGAAATGAGCCAGCATTTATCTGCTTCAAAATTAGAAATCTAGAAGTCAATGTTAACTTCTCCTTCCATCTTATTTTCTATAGCCAATGTTCATCACATATTTTCAATTCTATCTCTTTACTCTCTGATACCTTATCAGTGAGATTTTAGACTATTTTTTTTTCTTATCTGAATTACTACCACATCTTTCTAATTATTTTTTCTGACTTCACTCCATTCTACTTTATTCTTATTTCTGACTTTTTTCTCAAGGTCTTATTCAGCTTTCATTTCCCTTGGGACTCACTTTTGTTTATTGGTTTATAAATGAAGTTTTGATACAATAGTAATAATCATTTTGTTATTGAAGACCTGAATTCTAAAAATAGATATGGTGTTTTACAAGTGCTGTTTCCATTGGTTTTATTGTACTTTAGGGTGTTCCATGTGCACTTCTCTGTATACTTGAAAATATTATAAATTTTAAGATTAAAGGGAAAACTCTAAATCCAAGCAGACTCTCTACTGGCTTTAGTATCTAATTGATTCATGTATTCTTGGGTGAGGGAATTGAATGCTGATTATCCTTGCAGTATGTTACTATTAAATAGATAAAGTTTCCATCATTAATTGCATATTTTCGAGGAAGATTGCTGGAATTTTGATCCTTTATTATCTGGGCACTGCTTCTGAAAAAGATACTAACTATTCAAATTGATATTATAAAAATGCATTAATTTTGAGTATTATAGTTTTTTGTTTGTTTGTTTGTTTTTTGGTTTTTTTGAGTTGGAGTCTCACTCTGTCGCCCAGACTGGAGTGCAGTGGCCGCTCCCGGCCACCGCAGCCTCGACCTGCTGGGCTCCGGCGATCCTTCCTCCTCAGCCTTCCGAGCAGCCGGAATTACAGGAGCGTGCTACCACGCCTGGCTAATTTATTTATTTATTTATTTATTGAAGAGATGAGGTCTCGCCTGCCCAGGCGAGTCTTGAACTCGCGGGCTCAGGCAATTCACTCACCTCAGCCTCCCAAAGGCGTGGGATTACAGGCTGTGCCACTGAGCCCGGCTGAATATTATAGTTTTAATAAATTACTATCAAATATAAATGAACTATTTTGTAAATAAATATAAATGGAAAGTTTGAACTATTGGAAAATACAT
The DNA here is from genome assembly GCF_000164805.1 of Carlito syrichta. Lineage (NCBI taxonomy): Eukaryota > Metazoa > Chordata > Mammalia > Primates > Tarsiidae > Carlito > Carlito syrichta. The sequence goes on from NW_007250521.1 coordinate 49,500, forward strand.
TTTGATGGAAACACACTGCAAAAGAAATAATGATATAAAGGGACTCAGTGAATGAAAAGTGAACACAGATAAACTATAGAAAGAAAACAGGAAAGCAATTTAGGATCTGGGTGTAAAATTTGCCTAAGAATAGGTATTATAAAAATAAATGAACATAAGTACTGAACTGAATAATTTATAAATGGAACAAAAGCTACAATAAAGAGCTTAACTTGTCCATGATGGGTCTTTCTGTTTCTTAAACAATAGTTTCAATAATGTATAGGAAATTTCTGAAGTTGAGAACAGAATTTTTGAAATAACACAATCATACAAAGGAAAATAATAAAAATGAAGAATCAAAAAGAATGACGACCATCTACCTATGTGATTTACAATAGGATAAATTAAATTAATATTTGAATTCTAGGAGGTACAGAGAGAGAAGAGATGAACAAAACATAAAAAATTAATTCAACAAATTTGCTGTAAAAACTTTGACATTCAGACACAGGAAGCGAAAGCATTCCCAAATACATTCAACTAAAAATGTCTTTCCCAAGACATATTGCAGTCAAATTTTTAAAGATAAAGATAAAGAAAGAATTCAAAAAGCAGTGAGATAAAAGCATCAAGTTACATATAAGAAAATATCCATCAGACTAACAAAAGATTTCCTGGCACAAATCTTACAGGCCAGGAGAAAATGGGATAAAATATTAAAGGTGCTAAAAGAAAAACAAAATTTACCAGTCAAAAATTCCATACACAGCATACATATCTTTCAAAAAACAACCAGAAATAATCTTTCCCAGACACACAAAAACAAGGAATTTTTCATCACCAGACTAGCCCTGCAAAAGATACATAAAATAATCCTACAACTGGAAGTTAAATGACAGTATCTGCCATCGTGAAAACACATGAAAGTATAAATCTTATTGGAAAAGCAGATATACAAATGAGAAAAATAAAGAAGCCAAATGTTACCACTACAGAAAAACACAAAACCTCAATAATAAATAATGAGAACTGAGGAATTTAATGACATACAAAACAATCAGGAAACAATTACTAATAATGAGAATGATCTTCATCTATCAGTAATAACTTTGAATCTAAATGGATTCAATTCCCCCATTTAAAATATATAAACTGGCTGAATGGATAAACAACAACAACAGGCAAACAAAGCACAATGACTCAATTATATGCTACAAGAAACTTAATTCACTTGTAAAAAATATTAAGACTGAACATAAACGTATGGAAAAGATAATCCTTGCAAAAGAAAAAAAAGCTTGCAGGAGAAGATAGGCTGACATCAGATAAGACAGACTTTAAGAAAAAAACTATAAAAAAATTAAGATCATTATATAATAATAAAGAGATTAATCCAGTTAGAGAATATAAACCATATATTTGTATATGTGTGTGTGTGTGTGTGTGTGTGTGTGTGTGTGTGTATAAAATCACATATTAATAGACCTGAAGAGATAGACAGGTTCTAATACAATAATAATAGGAACTTTAGTATCTCACTCACAGAATTGAATAGATAATCTTGACAGAAAAAAAAAATTTAAGCTGCACATCACAATAAATTCACCTAACAGACATTTACAGAATAAATTATCAAATCACTGCAGAATACACATTCTTCTCCTCAGAAAATGAAACATTCTCCAGGATAGACCATATGTAAGGTCACGAAAAAAGTCTCAACAAATATAAGAAAACCCAAATTATATTAAGTATGTTATCAAGCCACAATGAAATAAAATTTGAAATCAACGATAGAAGAAACTTTGAAAACTGTAACAAATTTATACAAATTAAACAACATGTTCTTGAATAACAATTGGGTCAATTAAGAAATTTAGAAAAAAAATTTTTTCTTCAAACAAGTAATAATGACAACATAAAATACCAAAACTTACGGTACACAGTAAAAGCAACACTGAGCTTTTTTTTAGTAGGAATAAATGTTTATATCAAAAAATAGATTTAAAATAAGCAACCCGAATATGTACCTCAAAAAATAGAAAAGCAAGAATAAACCAATGCCAGAATTGTTAGAATGAAAACTCACAAAGGTCTGAGCAAAACAAAACAAAATAGAGACCAAGAAATACCAAAGGTTAGCAAAACAAGCAGTTTTCTTTTTAGAAAACATAAATAAAATTGATTAATTGACAGACTAACCAAGACAGTGAGAAAAGATCCAAATAAATATAAATATAATGTTAAAGTAAAATAAACAGCACAAGTAATGCCAAAGAAATACAAAGGATCATTAGAGACTATTATGAACAAATATATGCTAATGAATTTCAAAACCAACAAGAAATGGATAAATTTCTTTACATATAAAACTTACTAAAATTGAACCAGGGAGAAACACAAAATCTGAACAGACCAATAATGAGTAATGAGAGTGAATTAAAAAGTATTACAAAGTCTGCCAAAAAGAAAAGCACAGGACCAGATGACTTTATGACCAAATTCTACCACACTAATAAAGAATAACTAATTTCAATTATTTTGAAACTATTCTAAAAAAAAAAAAAAAGAGGGAATTCTTCCTATCTTTTTCAAAAAGACCAGATTCAAGTTAATACCAAAACCAGAGAAAGATACAACAAAAATATAAAACTATAGTCCAATATTCCTCGAGAATATGGATGCAAAAATTCTCAACAAGATACTAGCAAACTGAATCCAGTAGCACATCAAAAAGATAATTCAGCATATTCAAATGAGATTTAGTTAAGGACGGCAAAGATGGTTCAATATATGCAAAGCAAATCAATACATGTGATATATCATATTAACAAAATAAAAAATAAAAACATCTGAATTAATGCAAAAAAGCATTTGATAAAATTCAATAGTTTTCTTAATAAAAATTCTCAACAAGTTAGGCATAGTAAGAAGATACCTCAACTTAACAGAGGTTATATATTACAAACCCAAAGCTAACATCATACTGAATTGACAAAAGCTAAGCATCTTTCCTCTAAAAACTGACAGGACAAGGATGACACTTCCACCGCTCCTATTCAATATAATATTGGAATTACTATCTAGGTTAATTTGGCAAAGTAAAGAATAATATAGAAACAAAGCTATAGTAACCAAAACAGGACAGTGTTGTTATTAAAAACAGACACATAGACCAACGGAACAGAGTAGAGAACCCAGAAATATATTTACGTATATATAGTCACAAACTTTTGGCAAAGACATCAAGCACATGCAAAGGGAAAGGACATCCTGTTCAATAAATGGTGTTGGGAAAAGTGGATAATCATATGTAGAAGAATAACACCAGAACCTTATTTTACCATATACAAAAATCAACTTAAAATGAATTAAAACCTTAAACAAAACACAAAACTACAAAATGCTTAGAAGAAAACATAGTGGAAATGTTTCAGGACATTGGTCTAGGCAAAGATTTTATGACTAAGACTTCAGAAACACAGGAAACAATCCCCAAGATAGAGAAATTGAAATATATTATACTAATAAGCTTCCACACAGCAAATGAAATATTAACAGTGAAAAGACAACAATGGGAGGAAATATTTAATGAGAGGAAATATTTGCAACCTATTCATTGACAAGATATACAATATAATAATAATAATAATGATAGTAATAGTAATAATTTCATTAAAAAGTGGACAATGGATCTTTTCTTAAAATAAGACACACAAATGGCCAGCAGGTATATAAAAAAATGGTTTACATGACTAATCATCAAGGAAATGCAAATCAAAATCACAATTCATTATTACCTAACCTCAATAAGAAAGGCTATTAACAAAAAGACTCCTCACCAAAAAAAAAGCAATGTAAAATGAACTCTTATATGCTGTTGATAAATGTAAATTACTGAAGACATTATGGAAAAATATGGAAGTCTCTCAAAACTTTAAAAATAGTACTGCCATAAGACCAAGTAATCCAACTATGGGGTATTTATGCAAAGGAAAGAAAATCAGTATATCAAATACATACCTAATCCCCTATGTTTAGTAAAACACTATCACAATAGTCTAGACAAGTAATCAACCTAAGTGTCCATATACAGATAAATGGATAAAGAAAATGTGACATATATACACAGTGGAAAACTATTCAGCCTCAATAACAAAGATAATCTTGCCATTTAAGGCAACATGGATAAACCTGGAGAGCATTATGTAAAGAGAAATTTAAAAGGCACGGAAAGACAAAAGATGCATTATCTCACTTATAAGTGGAATGTAAAAAACAAACTGAGCTCATAGCTGCAGAGAATAGAACAATTATTATTAGAAGCTAAGGGGGAATTGGGGATATGGTGGTCATAGGATACAAAATTTCAGTGGCATAGGAGAAATAAATTTGAAATATCAACTGTATATCATAATCATGGTGACTGTAGTTAATAATATTACACTGTATGTTTGAAAATTGCTAAGAGAGTAGATTTTAAGCATTCTCACTGCAGCAAATGACAAGTTTGTTTGTTAGGTAATGCATATGCAATTAGTTTTATTTAGTACATAGCAAAATATACATACATATCTAAACATCATGTTGTACATCATAAATGTATACAATTTGTGTTTGTCAATTAAAAATAAATGTTATAAGCCGGGTTCGGTGGCTCAGCCTGTAATCCCGCGCCTTTGGGAGGCTGAGGTGAGTGGATTGCCTGAGCCCGCGGGTTCGAGACCCACCTGGGCAGCGAGACCTCATCTCTACAATAAATCAAAAAATCAGCTGGGCGTGGTAGCATGCGCCTGTAATTCCGGTTACTTGGAAGGCTGAGGCGGAAGGATCACCAGAGCCTAGCAGGTCGAGGCTGCGGTGGCCGGGAGCGGCCACTGCACTACAGTCTGGGTGACAGAGTGAGACTCCAACTCAAAAAAAAAATAAATAAATAAATGTTATAAATTACTAATTTGGGGCATGTAATAATACATAAATAGCCTGGGGCATGTAATAATACATAAATAGCTTCACACCTTTTTATATCCAAATATTTATTCTGTTAAATAAGACTTTTTCAATGCAGTATTTACCAAACTTTTATTCTTATATAACTGCTTCAATATTAGCCATAGCCATATATTACGCTAATATTTACTTAATATATTTTTAACTTTAAATACTCTTTCTTAGATTTTAACAATAGTGTTCATTTGTTGTTGAGTTTAATATGCTAGTCACATTTAACACATTTTAATTTTTAATTTTTTTGAGTTGGGGTCTCATTCCATCACACAGGCTGAAGTGGAGTGGTATGCTCACGGCCACCCCAACATCAACCAGCTGGGCTCAAACACATTTATTATTATTATTATTATTATTATTATTATTTTTGAGTTGGAGTCTCACTCTTGTTGCCCAGGCTGGAGTGCAGTGGCATACTCCCAGTCACCGCAGCCTCAAACTTCTAGGTTTAGGTGATACTTCCGCCTCAGCCTTCCAAGTAGCTGGAACTACAGATGTACGCCACCACACCTGGCTAGTTTTTGTGATTTATTGTAGAGATGAAATGAGTTCTCAACAAGTTGACCTGGTTGGTCTCAAAACCCAGGCTCAGGCATTTCTCTTGCCTCGGCCTCCCAAAGTGCTGGGACTACAGGCTGAGCCACACTGCATTGCTCAAATACATTTTTAAATAAAAATGTTTTTTAATTTAAAATAAATTATATATTTGTAACATTTTCTACTTTGGTATATTGAAGAAACCAGTTTTGGTAGAAACAATTCATTTAATCCACTCAACACAGAGGTAATTTTAAAGATAAATATGACACACAACAGCACTTTTGTCAGTAGAATACCTGCACAGGAAGACAAATATGTACACACACGTATATATATAGAGAAAGTATATATATATATATATAGAATATATACACTATTTTCGTATGTGTATACACATACATTAAAATATGCATTAAAGCAAAACTTGTATAGTTCCAAAACTAAGGTTCAAATTAATGCAATTGTTGCAGTAATGTTGCTTATATAGTCTCTAAAGAAATCCCTAAAAGAGTAGAAATAAGGAGTAAACTCTAAATGACTAGAGTGTGTGTGTGTGTGTGTGTGTGTGTGTGTGTGTGTGTTTATGCATGAGTATGGGCATATGTGTTACTTGGATTATAAGCTTTAATCTCACATTAACATGAAAAATGGAGAGTTAACTATAAAACATTTCAAATTTATCTTAATAGGAAACTCAAAGACAATCTCACCTTGCTGAATGTTAAATGTTCTTCTGTAAGTTTATGGTCAAGGAGATGAAATAAAGATTAAGCATTTAGGTTTCTACCTATATTTTCAGAAGCCTTTTTAAGAAAGCAGTTAATATTAAATGCATGGCTATAAATTCTATTTAAAACAACCCACTTTAAGTTTTATTCTACCTCTTTTTTTTACTCATCAATAAAATTACGTCTCTTTCAATACTTTATAGTGATAATTTGTGGTCGTTTATGATGACATTTGAACCACACTTTACCTTTATTCATTTGAACCCAGATATGCATAAGACACAAATAGATATATGCCATGATACTCACATGAAAGTAGAGATAATTTCTTAACTTGAAGGATATTTTTTCTTTAAAGATTAGCTTTCTGCACTGGAATAGAGCATGAGATGAAACCAAAGATGAGGACACATTTCAAAATAGTATATGTATATGTATTCCTGGTTTAAAAGTAAAATATACAAATCAACAAAACTATGAAATTTTTATCCTCTTGCTCTCCCTCACAAGCTATTCTTTCTGTAATGAATCATGCAAAAATGTGGTTTCTATACCCAATATAATCCTCAAATTCTGTTTTACTCCCTTATACTTTTCATTCTCTCTCTCTCTCTCTCTCTCTCTCTCTCTCTCTCTCTCTCTCTCCCCCCTCCCTCCCTCCCTCCCT